>NC_079220.1:275000-575000 GCF_029633865.1 Lampris incognitus
ATCACAGTGTTGAACGTTTAGTAAACATCACAGCGTTGAACATTTACTAAACATCACCACAGTGTTGAACGTTTAATAAACATCATCACAGTGTTGAACGTTTACTAAACATCACAGTGTTGAACGTTTACTAAACATCACAGCGTTGAATGTTTACTAAACATCACCACAGTGTTGAACGTTTACTAAACATCATCACAGCGTTGAGCGTTTACTAAACATCACCACAGTGTTGAACATTTACTAAACATCATCGCAGTCGTGAGCATTTACTAAACATCACAGTGTTGAACGTTTACTAAACATCCCAGCGTTGAACATTTACTAAACATCACCAGTGTTGAACGTTTACTAAATATCATCACAGTGTTGAACGTTTACTAAACATCACAGTGTTGAACATTTACTAAACATCACCACAGTGTTGAACGTTTAATAAACATCACCACAGTGCTGGTGGGTCTTTGTGCCACACAGGTGACAATATACATTCAGTCAAAAGGAAAATTCCTGCTGAGTGAAACTCAAAAAACTCAAAATGAATTCCTGGTTTGTACATCTTTCCTTGTTGTAAAAGGACTGTTGTTAACAAGCACATGCATGTCCTGGTGTTCTGCCTCATGTGTTGAGATCAAATACACAACAACAAGCACATGTATCTCCTGGTGTCCTACCTCCATGTGTTGAGATCAAATACACAACAACAAGCACATGTATCTCCTGGTGTTCTGCTTCAATGTGTTGAGATCAAATACACAACAACAAGCACATGCATGTCCTGGTGTTCTGCCTCCATGTGTTGAGATCAAATACACAACAGCAAGCACATGTATCTCCTGGTGTTCTGCTTCAAGGTGTTGAGATCAAATACACAACAGCAAGCACATGCATGTCCTGGTGTTCTGCCTCCATGTGTTGAGATCAAATACACAACAACAAGCACATGTATGTCCTGGTGTCCTACCTCCATGTGTTGAGATCAAATACACAACAGTGTTCTGCTTCAATGTGTTGAGATCAAATACACAACAGCAAGCACATGTATCTCCTGGTGTTCTGCTTCAATGTGTTGAGATCAAATACACAACAACAAGCACATGTATGTCCTGGTGTTCTGCCTCCATGTGTTGAGATCAAATACACAACAACAAGCACATGTATCTCCTGGTGTTCTGCCTCCATGTGTTGAGATCAAATACACAACAACAAGCACGTGTATCTCCTGGTGTTCTGCCTCCATGTGTTGAGATCAAATCAGGAAACATGGGCAACCCATCTATTAAGAATTATGTGTTTCTATTTCTCACGAATAAACGTGTCCAAAATCCAAGCGGGGAGGTGATGGATGTTGATGACTTTGTGTTGCTCAACTGATCATAAATCATAAAACTATAAACTGGCCTTTATTCTGTGTGTGTCCTTCTGTCTTTCTGTCTATCTTACCTTCATGCCTTCAAAGCGAGACAGGGCCCTCAGGGGCCTCAAAGCTCTTAGGGTCCGGAGAGACTTGATGGCTCCCAATTCAGAGTAGCCAAGGATGTTCGCTGTCAGAGACACGATGGATACCTACCAATAGAAAGAGAGTTTATTAGAATTATGCAATATTCAATGTCCTGTAGGCAAAATAATGGCAATCGATCATTTTACTTAGGCAAATTAGGTAAATATAAAAAATTACACAAACACAAAAATGAGTCAATACACACAAAAAACACACACACACACACATATATATATATATATATATATATATATATACACATACATATATACATACACACACGTAACATATAAAAGATAATAGGCTTGTAGGCAGTTAGCATATCACTAATGTACTGAGGTGCCAGGCTACTGATGAGGTTGTAGATCATACATAGCATGCTGAAATATATTCTGAAATTACGGAACAGATATTAACATTAATATATTTGTGTTTACTTACATCCACAATGAGAAAGTCCAGCCAACACCAGGCATTGGTGAAATAGGTCTGGAAGCCATAAGCTACCCACTTCAGAATCATCTCCACAATGAAGACATAGGTGAACACCTGGTCGGCATACTCCAAAATGGTCTTTATGACACGACGCTGCTCCAAATAGATGTCCTCAAAGGCCTGGTTTAAACAAAGGAACATGTTTTTTCAGGGCATTTTTATATACAACAGAGAACATTCTGCACTATAACTTCACACTGCTATTGCATTGTGATAGGTCTGATTTGTTTCACATTGTTAAACACAAACATAACCTTTCAAGTTAAAACCCAAAGCAAAATGAGAAAATTTGGACATGAGCTGAATTCATTGTTGGTTTACAGTGGGATGTTGTGGTTACTTTCACCCGATTAAGGCTACAGGTGGAGAACGAGTTCGACAGAAAGAATACAGGAATTATCATCATCAGTCATTGCAACGTGGAAGTGAGGGCAGCTATGAAGGGGAGGAAGAGTGGAAAGGCAGTTGGTCCTGATGACATACCCGTGAAGCCAAGGAGATGTTTAGGAGAGATGGCAGTGGGGTTTTTAACTAGACTGTTTAACACAATCTTGGAAAGTGAGAGGATGCTTGAGGAGTGGAGAAGAAGCATAGTGGTACCGATTTTCAGGAACAAGGGCGATGTGCAGAACTGTAGCAACTACAGAGGTATAAAGTTGATCAGCCACAGCATGAAGATATGGGAAAGAGTAATAGAAGCTAGGTTAAGAGGAGAGGTGATGATCAGAGAGCAGCAGTATGGTTTCATGCCATGAAAGAGCACCACAGATGTGATGTTTGCTTTGAGAGTGTTGATGGAGAAGTATAGAGAAGGTCAGAAGGAGTTGCATTGTGTCTTTGTAGATTTAGAGAAAGTATATGACAGGGTGCCGAGAGAGGAGGTGTGGTATTGTATGAAGAAGTCGGGAGTTGCAAAGAAGTATGGAGTGGTGCAGGATATGTATGAGAGAAGTGTGATAGTGGTGAGGTGTGCGGTTAGAATGACAGATGGGTTCAAGGTGGAGGTGGGATTACATCAAGGACCGGCTCTGAGCCCTTTCTTGTTTGCAATGGAGTCACCGTGGACTATGATGTTTGCAGATGACATTGTGATCTGTAGGGAGAATAGGATGCAGGTTGAGGAGAGCCTGGAGAGGTGGAGGTATGCACTGAAGAGAAGAGGAATGAAAGTCAGTAGGAGCAAGACGGAAATTTTACATCATTGAAGTAATCAAAACATCCCATTGTAATCCAGCAAAATATTGCACCATACTTGTCTTTCTTGATCTGAGTGCAGCCTTTGATACCATCTCACATAACATCCTCCTAGAAAGATTAGCTTCCATTGGAATAACTGGCACCCCCCTTGACTGATTTAGATCATATCTTTCTGGCCGCACTCAGTTTGTCCAAATGGAAAATTTGAGACCACAGTCCTTTGCTATTCCTACCGGTGTTCCCCAGAGCTCTGTATTGGGACCCCTCCTATTTATTATTTACTTATTACCTCTTGACCACATTTTCAGGAAATTTGGCATTCAATTTCACTGCTACGTGGATGACACCCAGCTTTATCTATCCAACAAGCTTATCTCCACTCTACCGCCCACTTCCCTTTCTGACTGCTTACTAGAAATTAAGTCCTGGTTTTCATACCACTTCCTCAAACTTAACAGTGATAAAACTGAGGTCCTCCAAGTAGGTACTAAATCTACTTTGGCCAAACCTGATAGTTTTTCTCTGACTACTGACAATTCTATAGTTCCTCAATTGCCTCAGGTTAAGGGTCTGGGTGTCATCTTGGGCAGCACATTATCTTTTGAAGCTGACATCAACAATGTTACTTGGTCTGCATACTTCCACCTACGCAATATTAATCATCTTCGCCCGTCACTTACACCTAATAGCACTGCCATACTCATTCACACCCTGGTTATATCCCGTACTGACTACTGTAATTCTATCCTCTTTGGTCTTCCCCTCAAGTGTCTTCATAAACTTCAATTGGTGCAGAGTTCAGCTGCCTGTTATCATTACCAGAACTCCTTCCATAGATCATATCACTCCTGTTCTTCAGCAACTCCACTGGCTCCCTGTTAAATACCATATTGACTTCAAGAACCCGCTCCTCACCTTTAAGGCCATTAATAACCTAGCTCCTTCATATCTTTCTGAACTCCTTCATATCCTAACACTCTCCCGCATTCTCAGATCCTCTTCTGCTCTCCAACTCATTACACATTCGGCCCGCTTGACTACCATGGGGCCTAGACTAG
Organism: Lampris incognitus; assembly: GCF_029633865.1. Taxonomy (NCBI): domain Eukaryota; kingdom Metazoa; phylum Chordata; class Actinopteri; order Lampriformes; family Lampridae; genus Lampris; species Lampris incognitus. The sequence goes on from NC_079220.1 coordinate 279,252, forward strand.
AGCCTTCAGTCATTCCGCCCCCTGCCTTTGGAACTCTCCCCCACAAGACATTTGCAATATTGACTCTCTTTCAACCTTGAAATCCCATCTCAAAACGTAACTTTTCAAACTGGCATATTCAGTCTGAGCCACACTTCATTGAGTTTTGTGCAGATGATGATTTTATACTTATCTGTTGTATTAACTTTTTACTGTCTACCCTGCTTTGTTTTGATTGTATGCTGTCTGATACAGTGCTGCTGGTTTTTTTATTGTGTTCTGTAAGGTGTCTTGAGTGCTCTGAAAGGCACCCACAAATAAAATGTATTGCTATTATTTTTATTATTATTATTATTATCACCACTCTCACTACAGATCACAATGTCACCCACAAACATCATAGTCCACGGAGTCTCCTGCCTGATCTTGTCCGTCAACCTTTCCATCACCATTGCAAACAAGAAAGGGCTCAGAGCCGATCCTTGATGTAATCCCACCTCCACCATGAACCCATCTGTCATTCCAACCACACACCTCACCACTATCACACTTCTCTCATACGTATCCTGCACCACTCCTACATACTTCTTTGCAACTCCCGACTTCCTCATACAATACCACACCTCCTCTCTCGGCACCCTGTCGTATGCTTTCTCTAAATCCACAAAGACACAATGTAACTCCTTCTGACCTTCTCCATCAACATTCTCAAAGAAATCATCACACCTGTGGTGCTCTTTCATAGCATGAAACCACACTGCTGCTAACTAATCATCACCTCGTCTCTTAACATAGCTTCTGTTACTCTTTCCTATATCTGCATGCTGTGGCTGAGCCACAGCTGATCAAATCTTTTCCTTCCCTTAAATGAAGCATCCCCATCTGACTATACTTATGTGCATGTAGCTCGGGTAAACAAAGTGAGGATGCCATTTTAATATTTAAGTCTATTTTCAATTTAACTTCTAAACATGAATCTAAATTCAAATCTTTTGAGGCTATTATTCTAAGTCCATCTCCCTCAGCTATGACTCGACTGTGCTCAGTACAGAATCTGGTCCTTACTCCCTATTTCTTGAAGAATTTGGAGAATTCATCTCAGGTCTTGTTACTCATTCTGATGAGGTTCTAATTCTAGGTGATTTCAATAAAATAGAATAAAATACACTTTGTCATTTGTCCATACACACAATGAAATTTACTCTTTGCATTTAACCCACCTAGTTGCTTAGCTAGGAGCAGTGGGCATCTTCCATGCAGCACGCGGAGACGAACTCCAGTTATTTCATCCTATTGCCTTGCTCAGGGGCACAGACAGGAGTATTAACCCTAACATACATGTCTTTCTGATGGTGGGATAAACTGGAACACCTGGAGGAAATTCACGCAGACACGGAGAGAACATGCAACCTCCACACAGAAAGGAGGCTGCGAGAGATCGTATCATTTCAAAACTGACAGGGTAGCTCAATTCATGTTGTAACTAGCCAAGATATCGCTGTTCAGTGACCCTTACCCTAACCGCAGCCTTCTGAATGAAACGTCTAATTCTGAACGAAAGACACAGTCCATTGAAACCGCCTTTGATTTAAATTCGTCCAGCGCAGGACGAAAAAAGTTAAACAATTGTCCACTGCTGAACGATTCAATAGATTGATTTTCGTCAATATAAGAACGAAACCTTGTGATATCATGTTGATCTCTACATACTAACTGGACTGTAAAGCGAGCAAAGAAGGTCACTTCTGACCCCTCACATCCTGCTCATAACTGCTTCCAGCTCTTTCCCTCAGGGAGGCGCTACAGGTCACTGTCCACTAAGAGTAAACGCTTCACAAACAGTTTTTCCCCCTAGGTTCAGGAATCTGAATTCCTCCCTATAGTCCCTCCTCGCACACCACCGACATAAATACCACCATTCACCTGATTGTTATGCAGGATATGTTTGTCTTTGTTATTGTGTAACTATTGTTTGTGATAATATGTGGAGTGTCTGCTGTTGTCCATGTATGTTGTTATATTGTGCTGCAGAGTTTAATGTGTACCGAAAACAAATTCCACCGGCCTTGGTTGTGTGGCTAATAAAAGAATCTAATCCAATCTAATCTAATCTAGGATTTAATCAGGACACACCAAAACAAGTAAAGAGCTAGTCAGGAGACAACAACACAAGTAAGGATCTAGTCAGGACACAACCCAAGCAAGGATCTCGTCAGCAGACAACAACACAAGTAAGGATCTAGTCAGGACACAACCCAAGCAAGGGTCTCATCAGCAGACAACACATGTAAGGATCTAGTCAGGACACAACCCAAGCAAGGATCTCGTCAGCAGACAACAACAAAAGTAAGGATCTAATCAGCAGACAACAACACACGTACGGATCTAATCAGGACACAACAACACACATAAGGATCTAGTCAGGAGACAACAACACAAGCAAGGATCTAGTCAAGAGACAACAATAAAAGTAAGGATCTAATCAGGAGACAACAACACACAAGGATCTAGTCAGGACACAACAACACAAGTAAGGATCTAATCAGGAGACAACAACACACGTAAGGATCTAATCAGCAGACAACAACACAAGTAAGGATCCAATCAGGAGACAACAACATACATAAGGATCTAGTCAGGAGACAACAACACAAGCAAGGATCTAGTCAGGAGACAACAACACACATAAGGATCTAGTCAGGGGACAACAACACACATAAGGATCTAGTCAGGAGACAACAACACAAGCAAGGATCTAGTCAGGAGACAACACACGTAAGGATCTAATCAGGAGACAACAACACAAGCAAGGATCTAATCAGGAGACAACAACACACGTAAGGATCTAGTCAGGACACAACCCAAGCAAGGATCTCGTCAGCAGACAACAACACACATAAGGATCTAGTCAGGACACAACCCAAGCAAGGATCTCGTCAGCAGACAACAGCACACGTAAGGATCTAGTCAGGACACAACCCAAGCAAGGATCTCGTCAGCAGACAACAACACACGTAAGGATCTAGTCAGGACACAACCCAAGCAAGGATCTCGTCAGCAGACAACAACACAAGTAAGGATCTAATCAGGAGACAACAACACACGTAAGGATCTAATCAGCAGACCACAACACAAGTAAGGATCTAATCAGGAGACAACAAAAAACATAAGGATCTAGTCAGGAGACAACAACACAAGCAAGGATCTAGTCAGGAGACAACAATAAAAGTAAGGATCTCATCAGGGGACAACAACACACATAAGGATCTAGTCAGGACACAACAACACAAGTAAGGATCTAATCAGGAGACAACAACACACGTAAGGCTCTAATCAGCAGACAACAACACAAGTAAGGATCTAATCAGGAGACAACAACACACATAAGGATCTAGTCAGGAGACAACAACACAAGCGAGGATCTAGTCAGGAGACAACACACGTAAGGATCTAATCAGGAGACAACAACACAAGTGAGGATCTAATCAGGAGACAACAACACACGTAAGGATCTAGTCAGGACACAACCCAAGCAAGGATCTCGTCAGCAGACAACAACACACATAAGGATCTAGTCAGGACACAACCCAAGCAAGGATCTCGTCAGCAGACAACAGCAAACGTAAGGATCTAGTCAGGACACAAACCAAGCAAGGATCTCGTCAGCAGACAACAACACACGTAAGGATCTAGTCAGGACACAACCCAAGCAAGGATCTCGTCAGCAGACAACAACACAAGTAAGGATCTAATCAGGAGACAACAACACACGTAAGGATCTAATCAGCAGACCACAACACAAGTAAGGATCTAATCAGGAGACAACAAAAAACATAAGGATCTAGTCAGGAGACAACAACACAAGCAAGGATCTAGTCAGGAGACAACAATAAAAGTAAGGATCTAATCAGGAGACAACAGCACACGTAAGGATCTAATCAGCAGACAACAACACAAGTAAGGATCTAATCAGGAGACAACAACACACATAAGGATCTAGTCAGGACACAACAACACAAGTAAGGATCTAATCAGGAGACAACAACACGCGTAAGGCTCTAATCAGCAGACAACAACACAAGTAAGGATCTAATCAGGAGAAACAACACACATAAGGATCTAGTCAGGAGACAACAACACAAGCAAGGATCTAGTCAGGAGACAACACACGTAAGAATCTAATCAGGAGACAACAACACAAGTAAGGATCTAATCAGGAGACAACAACACACGTTAAGGATCTAATCAGCAGACAACAACACAAGTAAGGATCCAATCAGGAGACAACAACATACATAAGGAGCTAGTCAGGAGACAACAACACAAGCAAGGATCTAGTCAGGAGACAATTCGACAAGTAAGGATCTAGTCAGAACACAACACAAGCAGGGATCTAGTCAGGAGACAATAACACAAGTAAGTGCCAAAACATTAGGTTCAAGTCCGATAGGACATAGGTGTCAACAGGCAGTGCGCAAAGGCAATGCAGAGGGTCTAAAAGTAAAAAAAAAAAAGAAGAAGTTAAAAGATCTAAAAGTTCAAGTCAATTTCCTATTATTGTAACATTTGCAAGATTTTGAGTGTGAATATCTCCAGTTCTCAGCGTCTCCAGTTCTGACATTTCATTCATTGTGCCAACTTTGGCTTTCAAATTACAAAAAGGAGTGCTGAATGTGACACATTCAAGATTCATGCTAAACTGGGGTGTTCAGGTGGCATAGCGGTCTATTCCGTTGCCTATCAACACTGGGATCGCTGGTTTGAATCCCTATGTTATCTCCGGCTTGGTCGGGCGTCCCTACAGACAAAATTGTCCGTGTCTGTGGGTGGGAAGCCAGATGTGGGTATGTGTCCTGGTCGCTGCACTAGCGCCTCCTCTGGTTGGTCGGGGCACCTGTTTGGGGGGGAGGGGAAACTGGAGGCAATAGCGTGATCCTTCCACGTGCTACGCCCCCCTGGTGAAACCCCTCCCTGTCAGGTGAAAAGAAGCGGCTAGAAGACTCCACATGTATTGGAGGAGACATGTGGTAGTCTACAGCCCTCCCCGGCTCAGCGGAGAGGGTGGATCAGCGACCGGGACGGCTTGGAAGAGTGGGGTAATTGGCCGGATACAGTTGGGGAGAAAAGGGGGGGATTCATTCTGACAGTTCTCTGTGCGTTTACCCATTCAGGATTAACTTAATGTATGAGACGGATAAAGTTTATTTTATCTTGTCCAGTCCTAACTTGGCAATACCTCAAGCTTACCACTGACATCCGAAGCAAGCATGCTAGCAGTCCTTTAGCAGCCATGTTTGTTGTCGACTGCCAGACATGTCAGCCATGTTAGTAGTCCTTTAGCAGCCATGTTTGTTGTCCACTGCCAGACATGTCAGCCATGTTAGTAGTCCTTTAGCAGCCATGTTTGTTGTCCACTGCCAGACATGTCAGCCATGTTAGTAGTCCAGTGTTGGTCATGTTGTAACCGGGTTGGGGTTTGGGGTGGGGTGGGGGAGCAACAACAGCACACTCCTACTGGCCGTCCAATCAGAGCAGATCTTCTCAGTCACATGATCAGATAAAAGGAGAGTCATGTTTTTACCAGCGCTCCACTGCTCAGTAGAATCATGAAGATGATGAAGGTCTCGAAGTAGTTGTGTTCTACGATGAAGAAACAGGTTCTTCTGAGGTCAAACCAGGTTTTCCCTTTTCCCTGGGAAATGTCCACGTCCAGACAGGGACAACGTCTGTAGCAGGCTGAAACACACACCAACAACCTCTCTAGAGTCTGTATGTGTTCTGGTGTGTGTGTGTGTGTGTGTGTGTGTGATCTTACTGGTACTACAGCATTCATCAGGGTTAGTGGTGTCTTGTTCTTCATCCTCTTCTTCCTTCTCTTCAGGAGCTTTTTCCACAGTGCTACACACTGATGACTCATCATCACACTAGAAAAGCAAAATCATGTTTATATCACGTGTTTATTGATACACAATGTAGGTTTTTATATACACATATACTGTGTGTGTATATATATATATATATGTGTGTGTGTGTATGTATATATAGAGAGAGAGAGAGAGTGAGACTCTCTCTCTCTTACACACACACAAATATATATATATATATATATATATAAATCTATACCTAAGTAGTTTATATGAATTAATATCTTACAAACCATGTATGAGTGAAGAGGATTTATATAGTGCAATATAATTTAGTATATTACAATATAGTATAACATAATACTGTATGATATAATCCAGTATATTATAATATAATACAGCACAATATAATCCAGTATATTATAATATAGTAAAATATAAAGCAGTATATTATAATATAATATATATAATCCAATATAATATAGTATAATATAATCCAGTATAATATAATATAAACCAGTACATTATAATATGATATAGTATAATATAATATAATCCAGTATATTGTAATATAATATATAATATAGTATATTATGACATAACACAGTATAACATAATCCAGTATATTATAATATCGTATAATATAATCCAGTATATTATAATATAATATAATATAAAATGATCCAATGTAATATCATATAGCATAATATAATGTAATCCAGTATAATATATTTATAATATAATAAAATGTAGTAGCCATCCATCCATCCATTATTTGAACCGCTTATATAATAATATAATCCGGTATATCATATTATAATATAATCCAGTATAATATGACATAATATAATATAAAAAAATTTAATATAATATAAAATCCATCCATTTATCCATTACCCAAACCGCTTATCCTTACTCAGGGTCACGGGGATGCTGGAGCCTATCCCAGCAGTCAAGTCAAGCAAAGTCAGTTTTATTTGTGTAGCCCAAAATCACAAATTACAAATGTGCCTCAGGGGGCTTTGCTGCAACACAACATCCTGTCCTTAGACCCTCTCATCGGATAACGAACGACTCCCTAAAACCTTTAACAGGGAGAAACAACAGGAAGAAGCCTCAGGGAGAGCACCAGAGGAGGACCTCTCTCCCAAGACACACAACGTGACACGATGTTGTGTTTACACAATTTACATAACACAACACTGAAAGAAGATAAACAGAATTATAATGGACTTATAAAATTTATGAAGAATATGATGCACAGGATGGCAAGCAGTATCCAGACGCCACCGGAACGGCCCAGGAGTCACGCGACCACCATCACAATGTTTAAAAAAAATTACATGGATTTATAAGATACATAAAAAGAAAATGTGATGAGGGGAATGGCAAGTAGCGTCCAGGTGGCGACCACCATCACCGTCAGACCGGGAGGAGAACCGGCTGCACGTGCACTCAGTCATTAGGCGTAATATAATATAATATAAAATGATATAATATAATAAATATAATACAATACAATAATATAATATAATACAATATAATATAATCACTATAATATAACATAACACAATATAATATGATCAGTATAATATAATATAATATAATTAGTATAATATAAAGCCTGTGTGATGGTCTGGCGACCTGTCCAGGGTGTCTCCCCGCCTGCTGCCCAATGACTGCTGGGATAGGCTCCAGCATCCCCGCGACCCTGAGAGCAGGATAAGCGGTTCAGATAATGGATGGATGGATGACTGATTATAAAGCAGCGTCTTACGGCCTGCGGATGACAGTCAAAGAGGCTAAGCGGCGCTATAAGGACAACGTGGAAGCAGACTTTAATGAAGGTGACTCCGCTCGCGTGTGGAACGGACTATGGGTCATTACGGATTTTAAAAACAAGCCGTGCTCGGCGATGAGTGTGGATCCCTCCCTAGCTGACAAACTGAACGTGTTTTACGCGCGCTACGTGGCTAATGGCACCAACAGCAGCCAAATGGCCACAGTAGACAGCGGGGAACCCCCACTCACCGTCACTGAGAGCGATGTGAGGAGGGTCCTTAGGGGGGTAAATCGCAAGAAAGCTGCAGGGCTTGATGAGATCCCTGGCCGGGTCTTAAAATCCTGCACTAACCAGCCAGCGCCAGTGTTTACATACATCTTTAACACATCCCTGGCCCAAGCCGTCGTCCCCTCATGCTTCAAGCGGTCCATTACTGTCCCTGTGCCAAAGAACAACAGTCCATCATGCCTGAACGGCTACCGACCAGTGGCCCTGATGTCAGTAGTGATGAAGTGCTTTGAGAGGTTGGTGAAAGAGTTCATCTGCTCATCCCTGCCCAGCTCATTCGACCCCCTCCAGTTTCCTATAAAAACAACAGGTGCAGAGACAATGCCATCTCCAACCTCTTGCACACCACCTTAACCCACCTGGATGGGAGGAGAGGGAACTACGTATGTATGCTGTTCATTGACTACAGTTCAGCATTTAATGGGTCCGCGGTGGTGTAGCGGTCTAAGCATCGGCTTTGTGTCCCACTGGGGACCGAAGTTCGCGCCCCGGTCTCGTCAGATCCGACTACGGCTGGATTCGATGAAGCAGCAATAATTGGCAACGCTGTCTTCGGGAGGGGGGCTTGTGTTCGTCACATGAATACGTCTCTGTGTGTGTGGGGAAAAAGCAGTGGTTCGACCTGGAGTCGCCTTGTCACGGGAGTGGCGAGGCGTCTCTTTCGAGACTGCCGGCTGGAGAGATGCAGTTGACGAACACATACAGTACGAGGGTGGGTGTTTGAATTAGAATAGGGAGCGATTGGCCACTAAATTGGGAGAAAAAGGGAAAAATCAGAAATACATTTAGAAAAAAAAAAGTTCAGCATTTAATACTATAGTCCCCCTCAATCTGGTCACGAAGATGAGGTCGCTAGGAATCAACATCTCTATATACTAGGCCTATATCTTTTTTCACACAGGGACAGACGGAGTACCCCCTCTTCATTTCACTGCACGTTTTACTCTGTATTTCTTTTTTTTCCTTTTTTTTTTTATTGGAAACCAGTGCTACATAGTACATGTTAGACACAAAGAACAGATCAGTGTTTCACAACATTTTCCCTCTTTTTTTGGTGTGTTAGAACAGAGAACTACAATAACACCTTGCTCTAACCCCCCACCCATCCCAAATTCTTTAAGAAAACAGGGAAGAAGAAAAAAATAATGCACATACAGAACTGAGTAAGTAAATAAGACACACACACATACATACACACACACAGAGTTGATAAAATTAAATAAAATAAAGTAGGCAGGTCAGTGTAATAAAAAGGATGCTCGGGATGCCCACCCCAATGAATGGAGTCATTGCAATCAGTTGGGGTCCAGAGAAGTAAGAGAATTTACAAATGAGATAATAGGTTGCCATTTAATGTAGAACTTAGCAGTTGAGCCTCTTAAAGAATACTTCAACTTCTCTAATAGGAGAAATTACATCAAATCCTTTAACCGGGAGGTAGCGGAAGGTGGATTTGGGCTTTTCCACTATAACAGAATGCCTCTACGGGCAATGAGTGAGGCAAAGGCAACAACATCAGAATTTTCCTTGGTAGGACTGGTCGGGATAGGGGGTACCCTAAGATGGCTATCAAGGGGCAGGGATCCAGTGTAATTTTGAGGGCTTCTCCTATCATCTTAAAGAAAAGGGACAGGAACTCAACTAATTTTGGACAGGAGAAAAACATATGACTATGATCCGCCGGTGATGAGCCACATCTATCACAGGTATCACTCACGCCTGGAAACAGCCTACAAAGCTTAGCTTTTGTAAAATGAACCCTATGCAAGACCTTAAACTGAGTTAAACTTAAACGGGAACATGAGGATGTAGAGTTGACCCTGGCTAGTGCCCTGTCCCACCATCCATCTGCCACATCACGTTCTAGCTCCTGTTCCCAACTACCCCTAACCCCTGCTAGAGAAGTCAAATCCGAGGATGATATAAGGTCATATAAAATTGAGATCCTGTCACGAATCCTGGGGAGAGAAAGTACCTTAGAGACAAGAGAGTCTACTGGAAGCTGAGGGAAAGATGTGGAATGTGTGCGAGCGTAATTACGAGCTTGAAGATAACGGAACAAGTGAGATTGAGGTAAATTGTAATTTAAACAGAGATCATTAAAAGTGTTGAATTAGCCCTTTAAATATAAATCTGAGAAATGGGTCAGGCCTCTCTCTCTCCACAGATTGAAAGCTGTATCTAAATTAGAGGGAGGAAACAAGTGGTTATTACAAATGGGGCTGCATGGAGTGGGGGCAGAAAGTTTGAAATGTTGCCTAAATTGTTTACAAATTTTCAAAGTAGAGAGTACAATTGGATTTTTAATGTATTTAGGACAGCAAGAAGCCAGAGGGGCACAGACCAAAGCCCTCAGAGATGAAGGACGGGAGGAGTTATCCTCCATTATGCACAAATCGAGGTTGGGAAAGTTACACCAAGCATGAAATTTTTGAAGGTTGGCCGCTCAGTAATAAAATAAAAGGTTGGGCAATGCAAGGCCCCCGTCCCGTTTGCCCCTCTTTAACACCGATCTACGAGCCCTCGGACTCCTGCCAGCCCAAATAAACTGTGCAATTGTTTTGTCTAATATTCGAATAAATGATTTTGGCAAAAATATCGGAAGGGACTGGAAAAGAAGCAAGAGTCTGGGCAGAATGTTCGTTTTAATAGAGTTGATTCTGCCCATCAGAGAGAGAGGGAGTGAATCCCAGCGCTTCAAATCAGATTTAATTTCCAAAACCAACTTCATGAAGTTATGTTTATGGAGAGAGGGGAGGGAGTGAGCAATGTTGACACCCAGATAACGGAAAATGGTGTGGGCCAGTCGGAATGGTAGGGTACCTGGTGAGATTTGCTTCACCACATCATTAATAGAGAAACACTCGCTTTTGCTGAAGTTTAACTTGTAGCCCGAAAACGACCCAAAGGTCGTCAAGATTTGTAAAATATCCTCTATACAGTTAGCCGGTTCTGTGACATAGAGCAAAAGGTCATCAGCATAGAGAGATATGCGATGTTCCTGTCCAGCCCTGCAAATACCAGTGAAGAGTGGGGAGGATTTGAGAGCAATGGAGAGAGGTTCTATAGCTATGCAAAGAGCAGGGGAGAAATTGGGCAACCTTTACGGTACCTCTTGTTAGAGGGAAGTAGTCAAACTATTGTGTGTTAGTTGTCACATAAGCAGTAGGAGCAGAGTATAAATGTCGTATCCAAGAAACAAATTTAGACCCAAAACGAAATTTCTCCAGAACAGAAAACAAGTAAGCCCACTCCACCCGATCAAAGGCCTTCTCTGCATCCAATGATATAACCATTTCAGCAGATTGAGAAGCACCAGGAGAAAGCACAATATTTAGAAGTCTTCTAATGTTAGAAGAAATATGCTGACCTCTAACAAACCCTGTTTGATCTTCAGAAACTATATCTGCCAAGCAAGGATCCAACCGGCATGCCAAGACTTTGGCTAGAAGCTTTACATCCGAATTTAACAAACTTATTGGTCTCCAGCTGCCACATTCTTCAGGTTTCTTGTCTTTCTTAAGAATAAGCGAAATTGAAGCTTGGTTTAAGGTAAGGGGGAGCGATCCTCTTCCCATCGAATTGTTGAGCATGTCTAATAACAAAGGGGCAATAAGGTGGGAAAACATCTTGTAAAAGTCAACTGGAAATCAGTCAGGACCTGGTGCTTTGTTATTTTGCATTAATCCAAGACAAGTGACTATTTCCTCTAGCTGTATCGACATCTATAGTAGGGAAATCTAAACTATCTAAAAAAAATCATCCATTATGGTCTCGTTTAAAGGGGGTTCCGATTTATAGAGATTGGAGTAAAACGAAGTGAAGACAGAGATTATTTCAGTTGGATCGGCAGTTAGGGAGTGGGAGGAGTCATAGACTTGAGATATGAAGCGGGAGGCTGACTGACGTTTAAGTTGGAGAGCTAAAAGGCGGCTAGCCTTGTCGCCATATTTGTAATATGTCCCTTTAGTACGTCTCAAGAGGTATTCTGCTTTGCGTGTGGAGAGCAAATCAAATTCAGACTGTAGTTTAACCCTTTTGATATACAGGTCTGGACTGGGAGAGTTGGAATACTCTCTATCTATGCTGAGAATTGCATCAATTAGCTCCTGATGTTTTTGTTTTATTTTTTCGGGCTAGATGTATGCTGTACGAGATAATTTCTCCCCTTGTTACTGCTTTTAAAGTTTCCCATAATAAAGAGGGTGAAGTTGACTCAGTCTTGTTAATCTCAAGAAAGGCACTGATTCTTTTTGAGATAAAGTCACAGAACTCCTCACTAGCTAGTAGACCTGTATCGAATCTCCATTGGCTCTTAGTGTTGGGCGCGAGTGCTAAATCCAAAATAAGCGGAGCGTGATCGGAAATAATAATAGCAGAATACTCAGTAGATTTCACAGCAAAGAGAAGAGCCCTGTCTACACAAAAATAGTCAATACGAGAATAAGCTTGGTGTACCTTCGAGAAATAAGAGAATTCCTCTGTAACCGGGTGAAAAAAACGCCAGGGAGCTATGCAGCCCAACTGACTCATGAGGGATGACAGTGTCTTTGACATGGCGGAGGGTGTGAGTGTTCTAGGGTGTGAGCGGTCAAGTTTAGGGTCTATCACTAAATTCATGCCCCCCCCTAAAATAAGATGGTGGGTATCCAAATTTGGAATATTGGAAAAAAGGGAGGTCATAAAATGTGGGTTGTCCCAGTTAGGGGCACAAACGCTTGCCAACACCACTGAAGTCTGATATAATGTACCACTTACTATGATATAACGCCCTCCAGGGTCAGAAATAATCTGTGTGGGGGAGAACTGGACACGTTTGTTAATCAAAATAGCAGTGCCCCTGGATTTACTGTTAAGAGCTGAATAGAATATTTGCCCAAGCCAGGGTTTACATATTCTGTTATGATCACTTACACGCAGATGAGTCTCTTGAAGGAAAGCGATGTCAGTGTTAAGCCCCTTAAGGTGTGAAAACACTCTGGATCGCTTTACTGCCCCCTCCAATCCACGGACATTCCAACTCACCAGCCTAATAGAAGACCCATCTGTTCCTCTCTGAGGTGTATTTAGATTAGCCATTGATCACATCTAAAGCGTTTAAGATAGAAGCAGAAATGAGGTGACCATCCTGGAAGCATCTAGTGGTATTAAAATAGGATAAAAAACATGAAAAACCTCTCAGTGCATTGTCGTAATCAATATTCTCCCCAAAAAACAAAAACATGTACACAGTGAATTAATTTGAAATCAATCAACAAACCATTTCCTAAGCTCGCCATAACAGAACAAGACGAGTTGCAGGATAGGATAGTACACAACCGATTTGCTATGCAGCGGATTTTGCCTCTTGACAGTCCAGAATGTATGCCATGTGAACACTTTTAACGGTTTAATAGAGACATTGTAACAGGAATTGAAGGGCAGACAGAGATAGCAGGCCAGCTGAACTGATAATGTTTTGGGATAGAAAGAAGAGAGAAAAAATAAAATCAAAATAGAGAAGAGAAAAGGGAAAAAAATCAATGAACAGACAAAAAACAGTGCAAGTTGTTAGTATGAAACAGCTCAGGGGCTACCTCTGTATCAGATTAGATATATACTCTGGCTAGATTGCCCGTAGTAAAAGCGGCGGAACACTTAAAAATAATAGCAATTAAAAACTGGAACTCGTTGAAGAAAAATCGAGAATTAAAAAAATAATAAAATGAATTAAATTAAATTAGCCCACTAGGGGTGCTACAGGTCACGCAAAGAAAGCGATGGATTTCAGTAGCCCCTCATAGTCACATACACACGCCTTACATAGACAATTTCCTATGAAACAATGCGGAAACGCAACAATGCAGAAAACAGCTAACGGCTTGGATGGGCCGTGCAGGCTAGATGGAAGCAGAAGTAAGTTTAACCCTTGTAAGCAGCACAAAGGCTGCACAATTTAAGCAAAGCCTCAGATCAAGAATGTCGGTGATATAAAACAATAGAGAAGATGATAAAGCAAGGACAATAAAACACTATCATATATAACATGTAATTCAAACAATGCATGACTTAGATTACTGCTCATATTCACCTAAGAGGCAAAATAGAACTAACTTCCTCAGCCTGTTTAGACATTATATTCGTGTCTTACCAGCAAGGAGAGATAAAATAAAGACCCATATAAAGTCAAGTAAATCCGTGGCCATGACGCTTACTTAGCTTCAGTCGTACACGAGTTATGTATGTGTTTTTGGTAGAACTGCTCAGCTTGCTCCGGGGAGTCAAAGAAATGATCCACGGCGTTGAAGGTGATGCACAGCCGGGCAGGCTATAGCTTGCTGAAACGTATGCCTTTCCGAAAGAGCGAGGATTTCACCGTGTTAAAAGCGCTTCGCTTCCTCGCCACTGTAGCGCTGAAGTCCTCATAAAGCTTGATGTTGTGGCCTCGATAGACCATATTGCGGTGTTCGTTTGCCCATTGCAGCACTCTCTTCTTTTCGGTGTATCGATGAAAGCGCACTATTCACAGGGCGAGACCCTTGGCGAGGCTTCGGTCCGACGCTGCGATGGGCCCGGTCAAGATCAGGGCCGGATTCAGGCAGCGCCCCCCAACGACTTCCTTGAATAAATCTGCCATGAATTTTCTTGAACCCTTGCCTTCAATACCCTCGGGCAGACCAGTAACTCTTAAGTTCCGACGCTTTGAACGACAAATCAGATCCTCCACAGCCGCTTGAAGTGTAGTTTGCTCTTCTGTCATCAAAGCCACCTTAGACCGCAGCTGCACGACTCCTTGCTCCAGGCTCGTAATGTTGTCCGAGTGAGTCGAGAGGGAAGTTTCCATCTCCGATAGAGTAGAGGTGTGTTTGGCCACGGTTGTGGTAATGGACTCAAGAACTGAATGAATCGGGGCGAGAGCCTCGTTCATCCTGGCTGTGAGTTCAGCAGTCCTGCTTTTCCTGGACTTTTCCAGCTCAGTGATCAGTGTCTCCAGCGTGGGGCCCAGCTGGGCCCGGTCGCCTTCTTGCTAACGTTAGCCTCGTCTTCGGAGAACAGTGAAGTCCTCTGTGCCTGACTTTTTCCACTCGCTCGGGTTGATGTGGTCATTTTGATGCAAATTAGCTGATTAAATCAAACCGTTGTACTAAAGGTAGACTTTAAATATAGCCATAATTAGCAAAAATCGCTGAAGTTGTACAAGAGGCGAACACCCTACGTCTTTCCACTACATCGTCCAACCGCAAGTCTACTCTGTATTTCTACGCATGTGACAAATAAAGTACTTGAACTTGAAGTATATTATAATACTAGAAGAACCCCGCTACAATGTAGCGGTTTGGTTATCCACCCGTCTAAATCTCCCTCCTCTTCATCCTGCCAGCTAACCGCCTTCCCCCTGCCCCTAAACCCCTCCCCACTCCAACTCCCTCCCCCCAAATGCTCAGAATCACCTGAAATGCCGAGAAAAGTGGTTTTTAGCCATTTTTAGAAAATGCATAATTATGCATAATTATTATAATTATTTTAATTTTCTGCTATTTTTCTGGTCCCCTCTGGAACAATACCTACCACCTCCAAAAAAAATTAGGATCATAAGTGCATTTTTGCAAAAATGCATATTTTGCATAATGCCAAAACATTTCTAAGTCCCAGAATTTTTTTTTATATAGGTGAAAAAATCAAAGATGCTCAGAATCATCTGAAATGCCAAGAAAAGTTGTTTTTAGCCATTTTTAAAAAAATGCATATTTTGCATATTTATGCATAATTTTAATTTTCTGGGATTTTTCCCTTACTCTCTGAGACAATACCTACCACCTCCAAAAAGAATTAGGATCATAAATGCTTTAGTTTTCGGTCCCGCTATCTACACTAACTAATACACACACACTAACTCCACACACACACACATTCCGAAAACATATGAGTAGATAATATAATCCAGTACATTAATACAACAGAACACAATAGAACACAACAGAACACAATAGAACAAAAGAGAACACGACAGAACACAATAGAACACAACAGGACACAACAGGACACAACAGAACACAACAGAACATAACAGAACACAACACAACAGAACACAATAGAACACAACAGAGCACAACACAACACAACACAACACAACACAACACAATAGAACGCAACAGAACACAATAGAACACAACAGAACAACAGGACAAAACAACACAACAGAACACAACAGAACATAACAGAACACAACACAACAGAACACAATAGAACACAACAGAACAACAGGACAAAACAGAACACAACAGAACACAATAAAACACAACAGAACAGAACAGAACACAATAGAACGCAACAGAACACAATAGGACATAACAGAAGAAAACAGAACACAACAGAACACAACACAATAGAACAAAACAGAACAGGTTAGAAGAACAGGACTGCAGGACTTACTTTAGAATCTTGTTCAGCGCCTTCAGATTCATTGTCCTCATCTTCATCTTCATCATCCTCATCTGTTTCCGCAGCAGCAATGGGGACCCTCAGCGAGAGGATGTTGCTGTAGTTACTGGCCAGGTTGCCATGGTTACTATTGAGGGCCGTGATGTCTGACGACTGGTCTGAGGTAACAGTGGACAGACCCGAGTCCTTCCTGCTGTCTTCCGTCCTGTCTTCCATGTGTCCTGAACACAAACACCGCCTACAGTCACACAAAAAAAAAACCTAACAAAACCTTCATCCATCCTACCCCCAAAGTGATGATCTCGACGTGTGTTTCTTTCATCTCTTTTTTGTTAATATGTGATTTGACCTAGCTAGCTTTAGCCAAGAAGTGCAGAATTTTTAACCTGCGTGGTCCTGTTCAATGTTTGTGCATTTTCCTTAACCGATAGTTGAACACGTTAACAATCAATTGATAAAGTATTGATGCATGCTCAGTAATCCAGGTAAGAACATCCCAGAAGGTTGAATCAGGTCATCTGGACACAACGATTACTGGCACACACGTTAAGTGACAGCTTCAGTCTCACCTGACTGCAGGTACCCCCACCCTTATAAACAATACAGTCTCACCTGACTGCAGGTATCCCCACCCTTATAAATAATAGTCTCACCTGACTGCAGGTATCCCCACCCTTATAAACAATAGTCTCACTTGACTGCAGGTATCCCCACCCTTATAAACAATACAGTCTCACCTGACTGCAGGTATCCCCACCCTTATAAACAATAGTCTCACCTGACTGCAGGTATCCCCACCCTTATAAACAATACAGTGTCACCTGACTGCAGGTACCCCCACCCTTATAAACAATACAGTCTCACCTGACTGCAGGTATCCCCACCCTTATAAACAATAGTCTCACTTGACTGCAGGTATCCCCAACCTTATAAACAATACAGTGTCACCTGACTGCAGGTACCCCCACCCTTATAGACAATACAGTCTCACCTGACTGCAGGTATCCCCACCCTTATAAACAATAGTCTCACCTGAGTGCAGGTATCCCCACCCTTATAAATAGTCTCACCTGACTGCAGGTATCCCCACCCTTATAAACAATACAGTCTCACCTGACTGCAGGTATCCCCACCCTTATCAACAATACAGTGGCATAATGGTCACACCCATATTTGCATATGAAACTGGTCGTTGGTTTGGGTCACTACATTGTTTATAAGGGTGGGGACACCTACAGTCACTGTATTGTTTATAAGGGTGGGGAACCTGCAGTCACTGTATTGTTTATAAGGGTGGGGTACCTGCAGTCACTGTATTGTTTATAAGGATGGGGAACCTGCAGTCACTGTATTGTTTATAAGGGTGGGGAACCTGCGGTCACTGTATTGTTTATAAGGTTGGGGGTACCTTCAGTCACTGTATTGCTTATAAGGGTGGGGAACCTGCAGTCACTGTATTGCTTATAAGGGTGGGGACACCTGCAGTCACTGTATTGTTTATAAGGGTGGGGAACCTGCGGTCACTGTATTGTTTATAAGGGTGGGGGTACCTTCAGTCACTGTATTGCTTATAAGGGTGGGGAACCTGCAGTCACTGTATTGCTTATAAGGGTGGGGACACCTGCAGTCACTGTATTGTTTATAAGGGTGGGGTACCTGCAGTCACTGTATTGTTTATAAGGGTGGGGAACCTGCAGTCACTGTATTGCTTATAAGGGTGGGGACACCTGCAGTCACTGTATTGTTTATAAGGGTGGGGACACCTGCAGTCACTGTATTGCTTATAAGGGTGGGGAACCTGCAGTCACTGTATTGCTTATAAGGGTGGGGAACCTGCAGTCACTGTATTGTTTATAAGGGTGGGGACACCTGCAGTCAGGTGAGACTAAAGATGTCACTTGATGATGACGATGAAACATATCCGTCAGTAATCGTTGTGTCCAGATGAACTGATTCACCCTTCTTTGAGAATCAATTAATCAGATACAAAACACGTCTTTTTCCCAATTTAAGTTTTATTTAAACAATTCTAGTGGCACATTATTTATGTGAAACATTAAAGGGACACTTCACAGATTTTCAACCTTATCTCTATCAATACCACTTTGACGTATAGTGTGAAAAACATCTGCACTTGTTGCCAATGTTCTCTGTATGTCTTTGGGACATAATTGCGGAATATGTTCTTCTTCTGGTACCAGTGTTGTCACTTGACACATCAGTGATGTAGCTGGTGACAAGGAAAAACTACAGGCACGTTCAGCTTGCATTTCTGGTCTCCGCCTTCGGAGGCATGCCCTAGTTGTCGCTCAAAACAAAAATTCCTTCTTCTCTTCGCCTTGTATTAAAAACGAGCTACATGTCCAACAGTAAAAATGGCATCCCAACATGTGGGTGCAGAGGATCTTATGAACGAGGATACATTTTAAAGTGTTCTGGCTGACTCAGATATTCAGCCATATTTGTTGGAGCTGCAGAGAGAGGCCGAGGCTGCTGCCGCGTTAGCCAAGTGGCAGGAGATGGATGGCGGGGACCATCCAGAGTCCGAGCTGCTGAGACCAAATAGAACAAATAGCGACTGGTGGTGCCGTTGCTCAAATTACCCTCCGACGCCAACAGAAACTGAATCCCTCTGCTGCGATGAATTTCAGCGTGGACAGTTTTTGTTGAATGCTGTCGCCAACGCCATCCCTGAGACAGCCCATGTGTGCCACACTATGCACAAAAGTCTTACCCCTCACATGGACAGAGGTGGGCTGCATACTTTCTTCATGATCCCAAAGATAAACTGGAAAAGACCATCAAGACCAGCAGAGCCGTGAGGGCAGATAACTACTGATTGAGTATCAACTAAGTAACACAGTAAGAGCTACAGCTGGCATGGCAATACACACGATGTTGTTTTCTCAACACGTTTGTACTGACTGCATGGCAACCTCTTGCTATCCAGATAAACTCTACAGTATTGTAGCGACCGGAGAGGGTGGTCACTGGACTATTGGCAGCAATGTGTTGGGGGAGCGCAAGGGATTATGGGACTGTTATTGTTCATGTTCAGATGAAATCCTTGCCTCTTGCCTCCTCCTTTCCGTCAGGTCTGATTGGTTCTGAAGGTGTGTTAAACAGCACCCCTGGGGTCGTGCAGTGCACAAGGCATGGGACTTGAGATTAAACAGGATTTCTAGGGCGCACCGGTGGCTCAGCTGGTAGAGCGCACACTACATAAGGCTGCGTCCTTACCGCAGCGGCCTGGGTTCAAATCCAGCCCAGATCCTTTGCTGCATGTCCTCCCCTCTCTCCTTTCCTTTCCTGTCTCTCTCTATTGTTACTGTTAAAATAAAAGGCGGAAAGCAAACAATTTTTAATTACAGTCTGTGGTGATGCAACCCAGTACTCTTCATCTTTTATCTGTACTGTTGTAGTACCTGTGTAATTTCTTGAAAACTTCTGTGAACCAAGTTATATCATATTGTGGAAATTGCAGGAAAGTAGAGACGGGCAATTTCTCTCATTGACTACATGAACGCGTGTCTTTCATTTCGTCTACAAACCAACAGCCCCAGCAGCATTGTGCTGCTCCAAACAATAATCGCTGTAACCCCCCGTCAACCCGGAAACACTTTCTCTTAAAGCGACCAGAACCTATTATGGTGAATTATGTCCATAGAGTCCACTACGTACATCCTCCCAGAATTCACCATAATAGAAAAAGTCAACATGGAGGGGGGTGGATGGCTCGGCCGCAAAGGCTTCGCCAAACAGGTGCGGAGGCCAGGGGGCCCACAGGAGAAGCCTTAGGGACCTTTCGGTAGCATGGGAGTAGGGTGGGGGAGTGGAGAAAACTTCGGGGCCTTGTTGGGAGGTGGGGGCAGGGTAGGAGGGCGTACCCGCTGTGGGGGCTGGGCAAGTCCAACAGGTCGGTCCAAGTCCAGGCGAGCCGGTTTGAGGCAATCCACTGAAATACGCTCTGGTTTGTTGCCAACTTCCACCATAAAATGCTTGTTCCCAGTCTCCAGGACGCGGAATGGCCCATCGCAGGGAGGCTGCAGGGGTCCACGGTGGGCGTGGTGGTGGATGAAAACGTATTCCGCCAACTGCACACTTCCAGGGATGTGAGACTGTGGGAGGCCATGTTGCGAAGTAGGGACCAGTGTGAGAGCTCTGGCATTATCCATGAGCATGGTCCGTTGATGGGTTGCAGACCAGGGAATCCTGATGTTTGGGACGAAGTCCCCTGCGACCCGCAGCGGCTGTCCGTAAACCAGTTCAGCGGACAAGGACTGGAGGTCCTCCTTAGGGGTGGTCCCGATGCCCAGCATAAACCACGGGAGCCTGTCGACCCAGCTGCTATCCTTGGGGCAGGTCCAAAGAGCGGCCGTCATAGAGCGATGAAACCACTCGCACAATCCGCTGGCCTGCGGGCGGTATGCGGCGGTGCGGTAGAGTTCCCCTCCTATGCTGTCTGTGACTGCGTTCCAGAGCTCAGACGCAAACTGTGATTCCCGGTCAGAGGGGTGCTGAACCAGGCGACCCAGGTCCCGATGAACGCCCGGGCTACATCGGTGGACGTCATCAATGACAGTGGGAAGGCTTCTGGTCCTGTCCACCATGGTGAGGAGTTAAGTAAAACCGTGGGAGGGGGGCAGGGGACCCAGTAGGTCCACGTTTACATGGTCGAACATCCTTTCAGGCAACGGGAACAGTGCCAGGGGGACTCTGGTATGGCAGTGCACTTTAGAGTGCTGACACTCCATGCAGGTCGCAGCCCAGTCTCTTACGTCTTTTTTGAGCCAGTGCCAGATGAAGTTGGCTGCCACTAATCTTTGAGATGGCTTTTTGCCAGGGTGGGAGAGGCCATGGACAATGTTGAAAACAGACCATCTTCAGCCAGTGGGAATGACAGGCCGGGGCTGGCCCGTGGAGACATTGCAGGAGCGTGGTGCCACATCCTCTAACTGCAGCCCTGTGACAGCCTGCACGTCTGGGTCGGCAGCCTGGTCAGCTGCCATGCGGGCATTGCCAAGACCCAAGTGGATGGCCCCCGCAATGGCCCGGGAGAGGCAGTCGGGAACGAGGTTGGTTTTGCCAACAACATGCTGTATGTCTGTGGTGAACTCCGAGATGTAGGAGAGCTGTCGTTGCTGGCGGGTGGACCACGGCTCAGCTGCCTTGGCCATGGCAAACGTCAGTGGTTTGTGGTCCATAAACGTCGTGAACTGACAGGCCACCAGCAGGGAACGGAAGTGTCAAACGGCGAGGCAGAGAACGAGGAGCTCCCGATCAAAGGTGCTATACTTCCGTTCACTGGGGCATAACTAAGAAAGCAAGCAGCTGCCAAGCGGTATTCACACACTGCTCGTGCACCGCCCAGACTGCGTAGTCCGAAGCACCTGTCGTAATGGCCATCAGAGCCTTGAGTGATGTATGCGCCAGCAATGTTGCATCAACCAGAGCAGTCTAAGCATCCATAAATGCCTTGTCCCTCCCCGTAGATCAGTCCACTGTGTGTTTGGTGGTCTTGCCTTTCAGGGCCTAATATAGTGGTTGCATGAGTTGAGCAGCTCGGGGGATAAAGCGGTGGTAAAAGTTCACCATGCCAAGGAACTCCTGTAGGGACTTGACTGTGAGCAGTCGCGGGAAGTTCATAACGGCGTCCACAGTTGACGGGAGGGGTACTGCTCCGTCTCAGGTGACTCAGTGTCCGAGGACGTCAACGGTGGTCAGCTCAAACTGGCGCTTGGCTGGATTGACGATCAGCCTATGCTGGCTGAGCCGCCTGAAAAGAGTCCAGAGGTGGGACAGGTGTGCCGGCGACGAGGATGTCGTCTAGATAGACGAAAACGAAAGGCAGGTCCCGCAGCACTGAATCCATGAGACGCTGGAATGTCTGCGCGGTGTTCTTGAGGCCGAACGGCATGCGCAGGAACTCGAACAGTCCAAATGGGGTGATCACTGTGGTTTTGGGGACATCCAGTGCGGACTGGCACCTGATAGTATCCACGGACGAGGTCCACTTTGGAAAAGATGACTTTTCCAGCCAAGTGGGCGGAAAAAACCTGGATTCGGTGGACTGGGCAGCGGTCCAGTGTCGTTGTACTGTTGAGTCGACGGTACTCACCGCACAGGCGCCACCTGCTGCCAGGCTTCAGGACAATGTGGAGGAGTGAAGACAGGCTGTTAGAGCGGTGAATGATGCCAACACGCTCAGCATTCTCGAACTCCTCCCTGGCGGCAGTGAGCTTGGCTGGGTCAAAGCGCCGAGCCCGAGCATAGACTGGTGGGCCAGTGGTGGCGATGTGGTGCTCCACTCCGTGCTTGGTGGAAGATGAGAAGGTGGGCTGCGTGAGGACCGGAAACTCAGCGAGAAGCCAGAGAAAATCGTCTGTGGCGGAGAGCATGCTAGGCAGTCTGATGGAGCCCGCTCCGCTGAGAGTACACAGATACGAGCAAAAAGTGACAGTGTCAATTAAGCGGCGGTTTATGACATCCACCAGCAGCCCACAGGCACATAGGAAATCTGCGCCGAGGAGGGCGATGGCCACTTTTGCCGTGACAAAGTCCTAATCAAATCGCTGTCCTCCGAAACACAGCTCCATGTACCTAGTGCCATAAGTGCGGATGGGGCTGCCGTTAGCGGCTTCCATGTGCGGGGGGGGGGGGTATCCGCAGGACAGGATGTCTACTCTCGATGCGGGCAGGATGCTCCTCTGCGCACCCGTGTCGCACAGGAACCGCCGTCCAGAAATTGTGTCTTTGATGAAGAGCAGCCTGCCAGTTAGGCCGACGCACATGGCCGCTACTGAGCGCTGAGGCATTTCTCACCGTGCTGAAACTGCATGGAGATCGGCACCACTTGGCCTCGGGTCCAAACTTCGCATGGTAAAAACACGGGCCGTGGTCCTGCCGCCGTTGAGGAGCTGTTGCTGCGGCGGCAACTGTTGTGTCTCCAGGCAATGGTGAAAATGTCTGGGCAGGAAAAAACGCGGCTGCGCAGTGTTGTTGACCAGCCAGAAAAAACTTGTCAGCCTCCCCGGCCAGAGCACGACAGTAGTGGTGGCGGTGCTGGCTAAAGCAGCCCGTACCTGAGAAGGCAGCTGTCGCAGAAACAGTTGGATGAAGAGGAAGTCGGGCTTGTGCTCTCCCAAGAAATCCAGCATCCTCTCTATAAGTTCAGACGGCTTACTGTCACCGAGACCTTGTACAGAGAAGAGCTGGCTGGCACGCTCAGCGTTAGAAAGTTCAAAAGTTTAACAGGTGAGCCTCTCGTATTTACCCTGCTGTGGAGGATTTGTGAGGAGGCTCACCACTCTGGTTGCTGTTTAACTGCCGAGAGCTGACACCACATAATAGAATTTCGTGGTGATTTCCCACAATGCAAACTGCGCTTCTGTGTGGGCAAACCAAGCCAAGGCGGACGACTCCCAGAACTCCGGCAGCTTGAGAGAAACCGCATTGGTCGTCATGTTCATAAAGAGTTGTCTCTGGAAACGTCCAGCAGACGAACGTCGGGGTCACCAATGTAGGAATTGCAGGAAAGTAGAGACTGAAAATTTCTCTCATTGACTACATGAACGCATGTGTCTTTTATTTCTTCTACAAACCAACAGCCCGAGCAACATGGTGCTGCTCCAACCAATCACCGCCATAGCTCAGCCTGTCAACCCAGAAACACTTTCTCTGAAAGCGACCAGAACCCCTTATGGCGAATTATGTCCACAGAGTCTGCTACAATATACCTATATATGTCTGGCAGCTCTTTTTCCCCCTTTTTCCTTTTTGTTGTTTTCTGTCTTTTAATTTTTATTTTGTCTTATCTTGTTTGCGTTGTGATGGGTGAAAGTAATATGACCAGTACACGTCACTGTTGTACTGTCTATTAGCATGACGTGAAGTGTGCATGTCTGACAGTTGTTGAGGTAGATGGAAATGCAGTGTGTGCATGATAAAAACAAGCCAAGCAGCAGTAAAAGGTACACTTGTTAAAAAGAACTCACGGAGTTGGCTCATTCTATTCGGAAAGTATTCTTTATGTTGAGAAGACACTTCTACAGACATTACATGGTGTCAGAAGTGGGTGTCAAAAGATCTCATGGTGGTTTCAACTCACGGTGGACTTAACGCTGACTCAAGTCATTGAACATGTGCATCAGGCGGAGGAGATAGCTAAACAGGTTGGTCTCCAATCCAACCAACCAGAGGCCCAACTGGCTAACGTTAATGTTGTTCGACGGTGGGAAGGCCATCAAAATAAAAAGGGCGGGCAGCGTTATGGAAGTGGCAGCCCTGCAACTCACAAAGTGGAGGAATGTGGGAGATGAGGCAAGCCTCAGCACCCTGATGAGAGAAAGTGCCCTGCATTGAAAAGGAAGTGCAATAAATGTCATAAAAAGGGACATTGGGAGTGGGCATGCCACTCAAAAGCTGTAAGAGAGATTACAGAAGAAGTCAAGCAGCTATACTTCCTAGGAGAAGTGGGCAGTAAGAAAAGTCAAGATGACTGGACTGTTAGTTTGACTATATGTGACATGCCAGTAACTTTCAAAATTGACACGGGAGCCAATGCTACAGTTATCAGCCAAGGGACTTTCAAAACACTGAAAAATAAAATAAGATGCAACTTCCTGACACACACTTCATAAGCCCAGGGAGAAACCTCAGCTGTCTAGGACTGTTTCACGACCCCAGGACTGAAACAGTATTCCTTTCCTGTGTACGTCATAAGAGGAGAAAGCAACGCCCTACTAGGCCGCCCAGAGGCTGTAGCGATGGGCCTAGTGAAGCGGGTGGAGGAAGTCAGCGGCGTTTTCAGAACAAGAGGACTGCTGAAGAAACAGCCAGTGAAAATAGCCCTACAGGAAGACACGCAGTCATATGCAGCGCATACAGCCAGGCGAATACCTTTGCCTCTAGTGCCACTGGTTGAGAGAGAACTGCAGCGCATGGAAAATGAAGGCACAATTCGTCACCTCCTTAAAATAATGGCCTAAGTCATATTTTCAAGTTTTTCAAAAAACAGAATAAACTGACAAATTTTGCTTCAGTTTCAGTTTATTCTCATCACCTTCTTAAAATAATGGCGTAAGTCATATTTTCAAGTTTTTCAAAAAACAGAATAAACTGAAACAAAATTTGTCAGTTTATTCTGTTTTTTGAAAAACTTGAAAATATGACTTAGGCCATTATTTTAAGAAGGCGATGAAGTGAAAAGGTTACCCAGCCAACAGAATGGTGCGCTGCTACGGTGCCTGTGTTAAAACCCAATAAGAGGGAGGTCTGCTGCTGTGCAACCTCAGCAGGCTGAACCGGGCAGTGAAATGTGAAAAGTATGTACTGCCTACTACGGAGGAAATAATGCCACAGTTCGCTGGGTCAAACTGGTTCACATCACTGGATGCAGCGAGCGGGTTCTACCAGATTCTCCTGCACGAGGACAGCAAGAGGCTCACTACTTTCATAATCCCATTTGGGAGGTATGCCTTTTCCCGGCTCCCATTTGGGATAACGAGTGCTCCCAAGATTTTTCAAAGGAAAATGGCAGAGACTTTGTCAGGACTTGAGGGCACAGAAGTATATATGGACGATATCCTCATACACAGAGAAACTGAGGAAATCCATGACCAGTGCCTAACCAAGGTACTGAAAGTCATCGAAGCAGCAGGACTTAAGATGAACAAGGCTAAATGCAAGTTTAAACAGACACAAGTCTGTTTTCTCGGTCATGTCATTGATGAGACAGGAACGAGACCTGACCCAGACAAAGCGACAGGAATAAAGAACTTTCCTCTGCCCCAAAATGTAACTGAACTCAAGAGATTTCTGGGGATGGTGAATTACCTGGCAAAGTATGTTCCGTAGCTACTCATTGTGGGTCAGCCACTTTATGAGCTGCTGAAAGGAAAGACAGAGAGGGTGTGGGGGCTCGCACAGCATACAGCATTTCAACAACTTAAAGCTGCACTAGCCACCGCCCGTACTTGCCTTTTATTCTGTCACCAAGCCTACAGCAGTGTCAGCAGATGCCAGCAGCTAGGGGCTGGGAGGCGTCCTGCTCCAGTTGCAGGGAGACCACTGGAAGCCCGTGGCCTACTGCTCGAGGTGGCTAAGGGACACGAACACAATGTACGCCCAAATCGAAAAGGAATGCTCGGCCAGCGTGTGGGCCTGCGAAAGATTTGAGAAGTACCTGTTCGGACTTGATAGCTTCAGGCTGGTCACTGATCATAAACCTCTGGTGCCTCTTATGAACAGCAAAGACTTGGACAAGGTTCCCATCAGATGCCAGAGGCTGTTAATGAGGTTAATGCGCTTTAATGGCATAGCTGAATATGCACCAGGCAGAACGCTGGCAGTGGCTGACGCTCTCTCCAGAGGCCCGGAGCAGCACTTTGGAGATGGAGCTTTCCACGATGATGTGGCGGCACATATTGATGCTGTCATGTGCCAGATGCTAGCCACACTCCAGAGAATGAAGGAGATAAAAGAAAACACAGACGAGGATCTGCAACTCCAGACAGTACTGTGTTTCATCAGGCACGGATGGCCTGAATATGTAGAGAAGGTGCCTGAGACAGTCAGAGACTTTTACCAGGTGAGAGGGGAGTTATCTGAGCTAGAGGGCTTAGTCATTAGAGGGAACTGCATTGTCATCCCTGCAGTTATGAGAGAGATGATCTTAGAGAGAATCCACGACGGGCACCAGGGTCTAGTTAAGTGCAGAGAAAGAGCTAGCCAATCCGTTTGGTGGCCCAAAATGTCAGAACACATCACAACAAAAGTACGGCAGTGTGCATTCTGTAGAGAAAACAAGAACACACAGAGAAAGGAGCCTTTAATGTCAAGTGAGCTCCCATCCCGGCCATGGCAGAAAATTGCCATAGACCTATGTGAGTTTAAAAAGCAAAACTACTTGATAGTGTCTGACTATTACTCTAGATACCTGGAGATCATAAATCTGCCAACAACTGCTAACAGTCAGGTAGTGGCTAAGCTGAAAGCTACATTTGCAAGATATGGCATCCCTGAAGTGTTAGTGAACGATAATGGGCCCCAACTAGCTTCAGCAGAGATGAGGAAGTTTAGTGAGGACTATGATTTTTCCATGTAACGTCAAGCCCACACTACCCTCAGAGCAATGGACATGCAGAGAGGGCTGTCCAGATAGTGAAAGGGATACTAAGACAGGAAGACCCCCTCCTCGCTCTGTTAATGTACAGAGCCACACCCTCAGCTTCTACCGGAGCCAGTCCAGCCGAACTGCTTATGGGTAGGAAACTCAGGACCACTTTGCCCAGTCTGCAGGACAATTTGAAACCAAACTGGCCCGACGAAGATGAAATTAAAAAGGCCGATGCCACAGCTAAACAGAAGCAGGCATACTACTACAACCACAGGAATGGAGCGAGGATTCTGCCCCCACTGAGCCCAGGGGACACTGTGCTCACAAAATTGGATGGAAAAAAACAATGGACAACGCCAGCTGTCATCCACAGTCCCAGCTCCACTCCCAGGTCTTACATAGTGGAGACAGCTCAAGGTGAGAAATACAGAAGGAACAGGCGTCATCTGTTGGCCACACCCAAAACACCCACATCCATCATCAAGGGTCCTGACTGGGTTGATCCGGAAGAGGATGGAGACAGAGGTCACCCCAGCCCCAAAGACACCAGTTAATCTTGCGCGGGGGGCAAATGTTACTCGCTCGGGGAGAGAGCGTAAACCAGCTACAAGGCTGGATTTGTGTGGACTTATGGACTGGGATATTTTTTTGAAATGAGGGGTGGTATGGGTATGACAGGTGTAATGCAGCAATAATATGAAAGTGGTTCAGTTGTTTATTTAGAACGTTCAGTTGAGGGGTAATTTGTTAAATAGAGTGAATTTGACAGTGAACTGAGCCATACAAAAATATTTGGTGTCTTTGCTATTTTTGTTAAAGTGTCAGTACAAGAAAGACAATGTTATTTTTCTAGTTTGGAGAAATCATCTTAAGGGGGGAGATGTGATAGGTGAAAGGTACGTGACCAGTAGGTGTCACTGTTGTACTGTCTATTACCATGACGTGAGTGCACATGTCTGATAGCTGAGGTAGACGGAAATGCAATGTGCTGGATAAAAACATGCCGAGCAGCAGTAAAAGTTATACTTGTTAAAAAGAACTCACGGAGTCGGCTCGTTCTATTCGGGAAGTATTATTTATGTCGAGAAGACTCTTCTACTGGCATTACATGCGTGTTTTGAATAGACCCTTTTATGACCTACGTCACGCATAGTACGCGTGCGCATTTTGGCAACAAAAGAGGCAACTTCTCCATCTCCAGTCAATGCAGAGTGCTAGTGGATTTTTGATCGATTGATATTTACATTTTTAAAATGTCATCTTGTTGTGTTGTGGGTTGCCAGAACAGGTCTAGCAAAACTAAAGGTATTAATTTCTACCGCATTCCATCGGGGAAAAGACCATTCAATAACAGGGGGCCAGATTAGGGTAAAAGCATACTTGCAGAAGGGCACGTATCTTTTCTAAGATACGTGCCCTTCCTAAAAGTTATTCGTCCTGATCTGGTCGCTGCAGTGTGTTTTCTCACTCCCCAGTCCCAACTACAGTCCAGGGCCAGCTCTTGATTTTTGCTGCCAAAATGCACGCGCATACTAAATCACGTGATCACTGTTTACCAACTGTAAAAGGGTATTATACAAAACTGAGAAACTGAAAATAATATATATATAGTAAAGGCGAAAAATGCAGAAAAAACAATCTTTAAAAAAAAAGATCTCCGCCTCTCATTCCTCCACACCGGCTCGCCACGTTAGTGTCAGAAGTGGGATCTCACCAAAAAAATAGAGGGAGATCCAGAGACTGGAGCAGGCCATTAAGCAGACCCGTTTGTGCTTGGAAAACCTGGTGTGGCAAAGATGGAGCCCACCTGACAGCCCAATTACTGGCTCCAGTGCACCGCAGCTCCACCGCCCCCCTCGAGGCCAGGATGACCAGCGCCGGGAAGCGAACGCTACCCGCTGCCACCGATTGCCCCCTAGGGGCCAGGAGGGCCAGCGCCGGGGAGCGCACGCTGCTACCCAAGTATAGAGTATTAAAAAACGTGGCCCACCGTCGACCATGTCTCTCTGAAGTTTAAATTGTTTAAAAATAGTATTATAGTTGTTAAAATGTTAATTTTGGTGTCAGTCGTTTCCTAACAGACATACTAAACACATAATGCATTAATATCTCAACTGGGCATTTATCTCGACAGAATATAGAGTTTAAAAACCGGCCGTCATTTTGACCGCCCATGGCTGTTTAAGGTAGGAGTGAAATCCCGGTCATTGTAGTCAGTATTGCGGTCGTTGTAGTCAGTACTGCACAGTTGAAAATATAAATGATAAATGAAGGGTTTATGACGCCGCTGACAGGGGTGGAATAGGTCCAAAGGGAGCTGCACAGTATTTTATTTGCTGAACTTCTCAATACGTCCCTCTGGTAGAAAGGATGGGTGCTCAGCATTTGCTTCTTGTTTGGATGGTTTGGGACAGCTGCAGTTTGCTACACTTCTCATTATGTCCCTTTGGTAGATAGGATGGGTGCTTGGCAGTTGCTTCTTGTTTGGATGGTTTGGGACAGCTGCAGTTTGCTGGACTTATTACGTCCCTTTGATAGACGGGACAGATGCTTGGCAGTTGCTTCTTGTTTGGATGGTTTGGGACAGCTGCAGTTTGCGTGACTTATTACGTCCCTTTGGTAGACGGGACAGGTGCTTGGCAGTTGCTTCTTGTTTGGATGGTTTGGGACAGCTGCAGTTTGCGTGATTTATTACGTCCCTTTGGTAGACGGGACAGGTGCTTGGCAGTTGCTTCTTGTTTGGATGGTTTGGGACAGCTGCAGTTTGCGTGATTTATTACGTCCCTTTGGTAGACGGGACAGGTGCTCGGTAGTTGCTTCTTGTTTGGATGGTTTGGGACAGCTGCAGTTTGCTGGACTTCTAATTACGTACCTCTGGTAGATGGGACGGGTGCTCGGCAGTTGCTTCTTGTTTGGAACAGCTGCAGTTTGCTAGACTTCTCATTACGTCCCTTTGGTAGACGGGACGGGTGCTTGGCAGTTGCTTCTTGTTTGGATGGTTTGGGGCAGCTGCAGTTTGCTAGACTTCTCATTACGTCCCTTTGGTAAACGGGACGGGTGCTCAGCAGTTGCTGCTTGTTTGGATGGTTTGGGACAGCTGCAGTTTGCTGGACTTCTCATTACATACCTCTGGTAGATAGGACGGGTGCTCAGCAGTTGCTTCTTGTTTGGATGGTTTGGGAGAGCTGCAGTGTGCTAGACTTCTCATTAAGTCTCTTTGGTAGACGGGATGGGTGCTTGGCAGTTGCTTCTTGTTTGGATGGTTTGGGACAGCTGCAGTTTGCTGGACTTCTCATTACGTCCCTTTGGTAGACGGGACGGGTGCTTGGCAGTTGCCTCTTGTTTGGATGGTTTGGGACAGCTGCAGTTTGCTAGACTTCTCATTACGTCCCTTTGGTAGACGGGATGGGTGCTTGGCAGTTGCTTCTTGTTTGGATGGTTTGGGACAGCTGCAGTTTTCTAGACTTCTCATTACGTCCCTTTGGTAGACGGGACGGGTGCATGGCAGTTGATTCTTGTTTGGGACAGCTGCAGTTTGCTGGACTTCTCATTACGTCCCTTTGGTAAACAGGACGGGTGCTCGGTATTTGCTGCTTGTTTGGATGGTTTGGGACAGCTGCAGTTTCCTAGACTTCTCATTACGTACCTCTGGTAGATGGGATGGGTAAACGGCAGTTGCTCCTTGTTTGGATGGTTTGGAACAGCTGAATTTTTCTAGACTTCTCGTTATGACTCTGGTCGATGGGACGGGTGCTCGGCAGTTGCTTCTTGTTAGGATGGTTTGGGACAGCTGCAATTTGCTGGACTTCTCATTATGTCCCTTTGGTAGACGGGACGGGTCCTCAGCAGTTGCTTCTTGTTTGGGTGGTTTGGGACAGCTGCAGTTTGCTAGAGTTCTCATTACGTATCTCTGGTAGACGGGACGGGTGCTCGGCAGTTGCTTCTTGTTTGGATGGATTGGGGCAGCTGCAGTTTGCTGGACTTCTTGTTACGTCTCTGGTAGACGGGATGGGTGCTTTGCAGTTGCTTCTTGTTTGGATGGTTTGAGACAGCTGCAGTTTGCTGGACTTCTCGTTACGTCCCTTTGGTAGACGGGACTGGTACTCGGCAGTTGCTTTTTGTTTGGATGATTTGGGACAGCTGCAGTTTGCTAGACTTCTCATTACGTACCTCGGGTCGATGGGACTGGTGCTCGGCAGTTGCTTCTTGTTTGGATGGTTTGGGACAGCTGCAGTTTGCTAGAGTTCTCATTACGTACCTCTGGTAGACGGGACGGGTGCTCGGCAGTTGCTTCTTGTTTGGATGGTTTGGGACAACTGCAGTGTTTGGGGGAACAGCAGGCTGAGGTAGCTGGAGTGCTGACGTCCGCACTTTGTAGGCAAAGGTAGGGTCCTGCCTTCATGCAGTGACAAGTTCAACAAGGCCCACTCTTAAGCCATGCATGTGAGGTTCGTAAGTCCCCTTCATAAGCCATTGCTTTGTCCTCCGACAGCAAACAAGTTTCCTTTGCACCTCACCTGAAATTACAAAACAAATATGTAGGGAAACAGATGAAGACTTGGATGAACTTGTGTTGTCATATTTTCTTTACCTTTAAAATGGTGAGGGTGAAGTGTTCAGTTTATTTAAAACATTAAAAAAGGAAAACACCTTTGGACACAGTGACAATGTAAAGTGTCCACAGTGACGTCTATAATGACATCAAGTGTCGGTTACTGCTACTGTACAGAAGAAAAAAAACCCCATAAAATATGTATGTTTTCTCCCTTTGCTGTTAGTGGCAAGCTTCCTCTTCACAATATTTTCATTGTGCTCCAAAACAGCAAGTTGCCCTCTCCCTCATGCCCATGTAGGACAAGTGTTGTCTCTTGGGCATGTACTTAATCATCTCAGAGTGGAAAACGGACCAGTGTAATGTAAAAAAAACAAAAAAAAAACAAACCACCGTTTTCAGAAATGAGATTTCAGCAAAAATGCTGCTTTCAAAGAGTGTCTGATGCAAAGTGCAACGCTCACATGTATGTTTCACAGTCCTGCAGAAGATGCTCGTCTTGGACTAAAGTGCACAAGTCCTCATAGCCAAGGGAGTCAGCCTCTAACCACTTCTTCTTAATGCCCTCCTTGCTCAGCGGTTCATGCAGGCAATGCTGCTCTACTCCATCTTCATCAGTCCGGCTGTGGACATCCACCACATGGTGTAGTACTGAAAACCACCAGTGCTTCATTTCCTGTACAACAAAATCAAACTTTTAGGGTGCTTCAGACATACTAAAGTGTCCAGCTGGGCTCCATGAAAAGCCTTGGTAGTCCACTGACAGAGTGTTTTCACACACAAACAGCTGGATGCATGTTTTCAAACCAGCATGGCTGAGTGTGAGATATGCCCCTGTTACACGCAGAGCTTGGGCATGGATGGACTGTCCGGACTGCTGGCACAGCTAACAAATGTACAGCGTAGAATATGAGCTCTATCCCACTGTTATGATCAGAAGTTGTACTATCCTGAGACTTTATAGTACTACTTACCTAGAGGGCGCTCTAGGCTCTAGGTTTCTTACCTGTCCAGGTAGTCTATTTAAAGAAGAAGAAAAAGAAGATGGGTGTGTCTGTTCTCTCTGTTTGTTGAAGCTGCAAGACATGTAAAGCTAAAGAAAGCTACTTCTGGAGTCCTGAGTCCTCACTGATGTGTTTTTGGACACTATGTTTTAGAAGTACAACAGCATTGTCGCTGTCATGCACACACACAGTTTTTCTCACAGTCTGTAAACTGATTTATCGTAAATCAGTGAATGAAAAGAAAAGTCAATGATTGCATCTCATTTACCTGTTTCCTCTGTGTGTTGCAGATGTGTACCTTAAGTGGTAGAAGTAGAGGCAGTTTGTTCTTCAGTCTAAGGTAACAGAGTAAACATATCTATGATTAGCAGTTGTACTGTAAACCATCTCAGTATTACGTAGAGCAACACAACATGGAATTTTGCATGCTATGCATTCAATGTAACTAACGTTAGCTAAAAACAGCTTACCTTATTCGACCTTGCTTCTGCGGAGGTTCTCCATTGCCTCTCCGGAGGTTCTCCATCACCTCTCTGGCGTTTCTCCCATCGCCTGTCCAGAGGTTCTCCATCACCTCTCTGGAAATTCTCCATCGTCTCTCCGGAGGTTCTCCATTGTCATAGCCAACATCGCTTCCAAACGAAGGTGACAAAGCAGATGTCTTCACCAACTTCTTGATGCTTCCTCCCATCAATCCTGACTGTATGTCCCTGTTTTAGTCAGCCGCTGCAAAATGCAAAGAGCATACCCGAAGGTTTCCAAGTACTGATGTTGGTGTGTTCTCATCATATTTGGGATTTTTTTTTTTATCACTCGGAGCCATTCTTAGCACCATTCTAGATCTGTGGGTAATCAGTGGTAGCTTCTGCTTACTTCCTCCTCTCTCTTCTGCTTACTTCCTCCTCTTCTGCTCACTTCCTCCTCTCTCTTCTTTCTGATTGTTGTCGCATCCGGGACCAATACAATGAGAAGGCATGTTTGTTGTCAATAAAACAAATCCAATTTAATTTATGTTGTTTTCCGGTTTTCTGATCGAAGAGTGAAGATGATAAGATGCTGTTCTTTGTACACAAGGTCGCCACCACGAGCTGGGCGAGCTCTGGAGGATTTGGAGTTTGGGTGCCAGAAGTTCATGCGCAACGCATCCTGGTACATGTAGACACTGATGGCGCGGCTCCATGAATAATAAAACAATAAGGCCCTTGCTCTTGTCCGTCCGTCCTTATTCAACAAATGGCGCCGCCAAACAACTGCGGTGCAAGTACTGCCGTTTGTAGACTAACAAGGCAGACCAAATCAAACCAAACCCATTTTCAAAATACACAAAGTGCTGTATAAAAAATACCCAGAACCTCTCCACACTAAACGTAAATCCTACTGGTTTGCATTTGAGAGAAGAAACATATTTATGTGGTCAGGGAAGCTTCTTCCTTTGTTGTGCCAGGTTCTTTTTTCTTTTTCTGAAAGGCAAAGGTGAAGTATGCCTTTTTGTGGTTCAAAGAAGATTAAATCAGTTCATCTGGACACGTTTATTGACAGAAACGTTTCATCATCATCTAAGTGACCTCTTCAGTCTCACCTGACTGCAGGTACCCCTACCCTTATAAACAATGCAGTGCAACTGACTGCATGTACCCCCACCCTTATAAACAATACAATGGCATAATGATCAGTTTCATATGCAAATATGGTGAACATTAACTAGAGTGACAGTTGCCATGTGTACTGTTCAGAGAGGATTGGGGAATAGTTGCCATCACAGCAACTATGCCCCCCTAACATTGGAGAACAGGAGAGCCATGCATATCAATAGCTCCGATAACGACGGGCGCGGCCAAACATCAGTACACAAAAGAGCCACTCTTATCTATGGCTCTGTTAGCGACGGGCGTTGGTAAACATTGGGACACAAAGAGCCATGGACATCTATAGCTCTGACAACAACTCCAAGAGGATAAATTTTGAGTCTCATCACCAGCCAGTCCGACTAGCTTCATCTAGTCAGAAAGGCACGAACTGAGGAAGCCTCCTGGATGAGAGGCGAAACGTCTTCACGGATATATACCAAGTCCAGTTGCACTTGATTCAACTCCTTTGGATAACCATGACCTGGATGAATGAGAACATTCACAGACATCACAGCATTGTAAGATGGTGACAGATGTACTATTAACCCCCCCCCCCCACCGTTCAGGGATGGTGGTTCCTCTTCACATAGATGGCCTCTTTGACCCCCCATTCAAACCAGCGTTCCCCCCTACCAAGGATGTGCACATCCTCATCCTTAAAAGAGTGGCCACTGGTCTGTAGATGGTGTAGACTGTGGAGTCCTGCCCTGTAGATGGTGTAGACTGTGGATTCCTGGTCTGTAGATGGTGTAGACTGTGGAGTCATGGTCTGACGTGTTAGCTCTCCTGTGTTGTGCCATCCTCTTGGCCAGCATCTGTTTAGTTTCTCCAATGCAGTACAAGTCACGACAATCCTCCTGGCACTTAACAGCAACATTATATTGCTCTGTTTGTGTCGGGGGACCCGATCCTTGAGGTGGACCAACTTCTGGCGCAGCATGTTTTGGGGTTTGAAAGCAACTGAGATGTGGTGTTTGGAAAATACATGTCTCAATTGTTCCGACACTCCAACCACATACAGAATCACCACTAGTTTATACTTAGACAGCTGTTGTCCTTCTCCTCTCTTCGATCGGTTGGTGCAGTGTTTGGGCATCTTCCTGGCTTTGACAAACGCCCAGTTAGGATGACCATACGTCCACCCGCTTCCACCGAGTTGACTGATAACTGCCAGCTGTTTCCAGCTTCCGCCTTTGCGAGCGACAGCTTCGTGAGATCGCCAACTTTAATTTTCTTACTATTTCTTCTCTATATTCTGCCCTAACCTCTTCATTTTGTTCTGATCTTATCGCTAGATTCTCTAGTTTTCTTTCTTATATGAATCTTGTCTTGAGTAGGCAGCTTCTCGTTCCTAGTTTGTTACTAGCTTTGAGCTTAGCCTAGCTTAGCAGTTAGCTCTATTACATTTGCAGTGAAAGCAGCCTCGTTAAAATGATGGTTTGTGGTGACTGCTCCGTAGTTACAGATAGGTTGTCTCTACTAGAGAGACGTGTCCGTGAGTTAGAGCAGCTGCTTTCGGCTAGGATTATGTTAGATGTGATGGGCACTCCAGATAGCCATAGCCCCGGGCCTGACAGCAGACCTGCTATTGTTGGCATTAGCTCAGTTTCGTCGGCAGATGCGGCAGAGTTTGTTTCTGTTTACCGGCGTGGGAAGGCTCGCAAGAGCAAGCCATCAGTCATGTGGCCTGGTCTGCAGTCAACTTTCCTGACTGCAAACCGGTTTTCACCACTCACCAGCCCTGTTGGTAGTCCTACCGGCCAGCATGCTTCTCCCCCTCCTGTCGATAGAGTAAAGCAACGCACGCTAGTGACAGGAGACTCCATTACCCACAATGTTAGATTAGCTTCGCCAGCCTTGGTTCACCGTTTACCTGGGGCCAGAGTCTCCGACATAGAGGATAATCTTAGGGTGCTGGCATCACAGAGGGGGAATCAGGGAACCCACGCACAAAGCACCACTACTTTCACCAACACTGTTATTCATGTCGGCACCAATAATGCTAGGATGGAGCAATCAGAGATCACAAAAGCCAGCCTAGTCAGGACCCTTGAGTTTGCCGGAAAGATGTCTCTGGTCCCTTACCTGTGAGGGATAATGATGAGATGTACAGTGGGCTCACTCCAATGAACCACTGGCTGGCTCGTTACTGTAATGAGCAGGGATTTGGCTTTGTTGATAACTGGCCTTCTTTCTGGGGCCACCCCTACCTGCTGAAAGCGGATGGCATTCACCCTACTGGGGACAGCGCTGCTCTTTTGTCTAACAATATAGGTAGCTGTTTACGTTTAGTTTGACACTAGGGACTGTAGATAAATGCAATGGTGTGATGCTTAATAATGATGATTACAACGTATTGATTGGAATAAGGGATATAAGGATAGATTAATCATTGGGAAATGATATGCATAAGGAACAAGGCTTGCTACAAGGACATGAGGGGCTATAGGGGCAGTGGAAAAGTATTGAGTATGTCAACAGACAGAGAAATGAAGAAGTAGCCATAGGTAGAGAAGTGGCTGACAATAACAGGATAAGATGTCCCAAGAAGATTGTGTTTATCTCCATAGAAGGTAAAAGACTGAGGGGCACTGAGGGGCACTAACCATTAGAAGGAAGCGGCTACAATAATGTCTGAGTAGTAAGAAGAATAACAAGGGTGCTGTTGCCCTGGGGGGTGTAGATACAGAATGTGCTGTGCTCTGTGGTTTCAGAAACAGGAACAGGAACTACGACAGCAGCTGCAGAGGGAGATCACTTGGAGTCAGGACATCATTGAGGCGGAAATGGAGTCAGATCAATGGACCAATCACAAAGAAGACCACACATTCATGTTTAGGCAACACTCTGTATAGTATAAAAGACTGGGTCAGGGAAAGAATAGGCAGTCAGACTTCGTGAACTGACACACTCTGTTGTTTGTCAGGGATAGGAAGATCTAGACCCAGAGCTCTGTATGCTTTATCCATTTACTGCTAAATAAAATGGATGGTTTGAGACCAAACATCTTCTCCTATTGCTTTATCAACAAACACGCAGGACTACGCTCTCACATAGACGAAAACAAGCTGGTAGAATGAGCCGCAGTCCAACAGGACTCATCATTCAGCTGGTTGCAGGTGATTAGAGAGCCTGGTAGGTTTAAATCCAGTGCGGATGTGGAGTATACTAGTTTAGTTAATATGTTTAGTCAGGGAATTTCCCATAGTGTAGGTCAGTGGTACTCACTAATTTTCTTAGGAGAGCCACTTATGAGTAAGACCATTCCTCAAAGAGCCACAGAGATTGCAGACATAACTTGGGTGTTTTTTTTATCATCACTCTCAAGATATTTGCCATCTTTGTGTATGTTTAAAAAATATAGTACCATGCGTTCCATCCTTCCATCTCTTTTTATTCTCAATTAATAAATACACTGTATTATTAAAATACATAATACTTGTTTGTGAGTTTGTAAGCCTGGGAGTGGAACTCATCTTATGTATGCATGTACATATGCAATTACACATAAGCATTATCAACATGAAAAAAAAAGTTTCGCAAATACAAGGCTACACACACAGGCTATACGTCTACACCCGGTTTCCACGCTGTTACGTAGCCTACGTTCTTTGACGTATCTTCAGTATGGTGCCATCTGCTGGATAATTAATTTCAATGTGCTAAAACAGGACACAAACGGAACCTATAGAAGTAAGTTATAGCTATGTTCTTATTGTCATCAGTGGATCTATATGAGGCGCAAAACAAAGTCTCACGAGCCGCATGCAGCTCGCGAGCTGTGTAAAGAGTAACACTGGTGTAGATTATCAGTCTGACAGCTTGGTCTCTAACATTGAGACTGTGTCCCTACCTGCTGTATTGCTCCCAAGCTCTCCTTTTCTAAATGTGAGAATCACAATAACCTAGTAATTATTCCTACAACTGGTAGTGGTGAAATGTGCAACGAAGTACCTAATAATCTACAGAACCAAACAGCTAATGTTATCAAGAACGTGACCACATATCATCCAAAGCGTTGGTTGCCAAAACTGTCAACAAGATGTCTAATTCCAATTAATCTTTCACCTATTGGTAGCTCTAACGTTCTGCCTACTACTGACCACGTCCACAAGATGCCTAAATTTGGTTTCATAAATATCAGATCACTGTCTACCAAAGCCTTACTAATAAATGAGCTGATTCTTGAACATAGTTTCGATATGATTGGGTTATGTGAAACATGGCTGAAGCCAAATGTTTTCCTTCCCTTAAATGAAGCTTCCCAACATGACAATACTTATGCCCATGTACCTCGGGCAAATAAACAAGGTGGGGGTGTTGCCTTAATGTATAAATCTATTTTTAATCTGCCACTCGCCACATTGGTCCCTCCACTGGAGCTCCATTTGGCCAGCAGCTGCCTGAAATCTTGGCTCCTTTCACTGTGGTAACTGATTGTTGAAAATTTCACTAGTGACTTAAATGTGGCCCTCTCTAGTCTCCTCGATTCAGTTGCACCTCTCACTACCAGAGCTAGGCGACTAAAGAGGCCTACACCCTGGTTTAATGATGAGATACGTGCTCTTAAGCGGACCTGCAGGAGACTGGAACGTAAATGGCAAAAATCAAAATGGGAAGTTTTTTACCTACCGTGGCACGAGTGTTTATTGAAATACAAGTGTGCTTTATCTGCAGCAAAAAACAGCACATCTCTCTCACTTAATCAATATTAATACACATAACCCCAGATTTCTCTTTGACACTGTATCTAAACTTACTGAAAAGCAGCTGTCTATTAGCTGCTCACCAGTCACAGCCCATGAGTTTCTAGACTTTTTCTGCCATAAGGTTGATGAGATCTTAAACAAAATTAGTTGTTCAACTCCAGCTACTCCTGCAGATCCTGTCTTACCAAATGCATATCTATACAATGAGTCACTGACAGTCCCAGTTATTACAGCTTTTCAGACTCTCTCTCTTGATACTTTGACTAAGTTCGTGTCAGCTTCTAAACCAACTGCTTGCCTACTTGACCCCTTACCAGCAAAACTTTTTAAAGACCGCTGGCCTTTTCTGGGACCCACAATGCTAGACAATGATAAATTATCACTTACTACTGGCACTGTTCTCAGCAGTTTTAAGACAGCTGTGGTTAAACCTCTACTTAAAAAACCGCACCACGATCCAGGGTCTCTTAATAACTATCGACCAGTCTGTAATCTTCCATTCTCTTCTAAAGTACTAGAGTTGTGTATCAACAACTTTCGACCCATACAAAAGAAAACCATCTATATGAACCTTTTCAATCGGCTTTCAGGCCCTGTCACTCCACTGAAACTGCTCTGACCAGAGTGGTGAATGATCTTTTACTAGCTATGGACTCTGATTCTACTTCTATGCTTCTACTACTGGACCTCAGTGCAGCCTTTGACACCATTGATCACTGCATACTATTAGACAGATTAAATTGTAATTTTGGTGTCTCTGGTTTAGCTCTCTCTTTGCTTAAGTCCTACTTCTCTGGAAGAACGCACTGTGTCTGCTATAGTAATATTACATCAAAATTTTCTGACGTTAAATATGGTGTACCTCAGAGCTTGGTTCTTGGCCCTCTATTTTTCTCTCTTCATGCAATCACAGCTTTGTTGGGTGGACCATGTAGTTCACATGCCAGACCACTGGCTCCCAAAGAAACTGTTATATGGTGAAATCAAGCAAGGCAAACGCTCCCATGGTGGTCAAAACAAGTGTTTCAAAGACACCTTGAAGATTTCGTTAAAGACCTTCACCATCAACTACAATACATGGGAGCAGAAAGCTTTGAACAGAGGAGAGTGGCGCGCAGCTGTCCGAAATGGTGCGAACACATATGAGGCTGCCAGGATTGCTGCAGCAGAGAGCCGCAGGCAGGCCAGGAAAGACCGTGCCAGCAACCCTCCAGCTACTCCCACTATCCCATGCCCACACTGCCAAAGAACATTCAGGGTGCAGATTGGACTAACCAGTCATCTTCGCACCCACAGAATTCGGCCCCTACAGGATGACTAGATGGTCCTCGTCGCTGGGACGGACGAACAACACACTTTTCTCTCTTTACATTACACCTCTTGGCCAAATTATGCGCAGTTATGGAATAAATTTCCATTGCTATGCAGATGATACTCAGCTCTATGTACCTATAAGGACTGATGATCATTCTCAAATGACTAATTTAGAGACCTGCTTGGCTGCTGTGAAAAACTGGATGTTACTTAACTTTCTGCTTTTAAATTCAGATAAAACTGAGATGCTGGTCATTGGTCCTGCTAGACACAGACACCAATTTGATCAAGTAACGATAACAATCGACAATTCTGTGGTTTCACAAAGTGTGGCAGCCAAAACTCTTGGTATTACGTTTGATCCCAGCCTTTCCTTTGATAAGCACATTAAAGAAATCACCAAGACTGCCTTTTTTCACTTACATAACGTAGCTAAAATTCATTCTTTCCTGTCCATGGCTGATGCAGAGACTCTAATACATGCATTTTTTTCATCCAGACTTGATTACTGTAATGTTCTGTTTTCAGGTCTGCCACATTCTAGTACTAAAAGTCTTCAGAGTGTTCAGAATGCTGCTGCTAGAATCCTAACTAAATCTAGGAAATTTGACCACATTACACCAATTCTTGCCTCCCTTCATTGGCTTCCTGTCCATGTTAGATCAGAATACAAGGTGCTTCTACTGACTTATAAAATCCTAAATGGGCTTGCCTCATTTTACCTGCCTAATCTCCTGAAACCGTACATTCCATCTTGAGCTCTTCGCTCTCAAACTATAGGGCTCCTGTGTGTACCCAAAGTTAAAAAGAAGTCAGTTGGTGGCAGGGCCTTTTCCTTTCGGGCCCCGTTCTTTTGGAATAACCTGCCTGCTGCCATTAGACAAACAGAGTCTGTTGAGTCCTTTCAATCCAAATTCAAAACTCATCATTTTTCCTTAGTTTAAAATTAGTTGCTTTTAAACTGAGTGCTTCACAACCTGTACTGCATGGTGGGTCAGTTTCTGTCTCAATGAATTTACCAACCACTGTTCTGCCAACAAGATTATAGAGTATAGATTACAGCCTACAGATTATAGAG
Organism: Lampris incognitus; assembly: GCF_029633865.1. Taxonomy (NCBI): domain Eukaryota; kingdom Metazoa; phylum Chordata; class Actinopteri; order Lampriformes; family Lampridae; genus Lampris; species Lampris incognitus. The sequence goes on from NC_079220.1 coordinate 320,988, forward strand.
TATAGATTACAGAGTATAGATTATAGCGTATAGATTATGACTAATTGATGACTTAATTGATTATGATTATTGACTATTGCAAACTGTTCTCTTCTCTCATGTCTTTTCTCTCTCTCTGAATGATGTCTTCTCCTTTCTCTTTTTCTGTGTGTGAATGGTGTCATGTGAGTCTCCCTTGTGTGCATGTGCAGTCAGTTCTCCTCCCAGGTCTCCGTGGTGATGGTGGTCGCCTCTTGGACGCTGCCTGCCATTCCCCTCATCACATTTTCTTTTTATTAATCCCATTTGTGTGGCTCGGGTACTGGACTGTTCCGATGGCGTCTGGACACTGCTTGGCATCCTGCACATCATATTCTTCATAACTTTTATAAGTCCATTATAATTGTATTAACCTCTTTCAATGTTGTATTGTGTAAATTGTGTAAACACAACATCCATTACATGTTGTCCATCTTGGGAGAGAGATCCCTCCTCTGGTGCTCTCCCTGAGGTTTCTTCCTATTTTTTCTCCCTGTTAACGGTTTTTTTTTAGGGAGTTGTTCCTTATCCGATGAGAGGGTCTAAGGACAGGCTGTTGTGTTGCTGTTAAGCCCACTGAGGCAAATTTGTAATTTGTGATATTGAGCTATACAAATAAAATTGATTTGATTTGATTTTGATTTAACCAGGACCTGTTTAATGTGGGGTTTCTCCCCTCCCCCGGCCACTGTGTCGGTGGGGACGTTGTCAGCTCGGTGGTACAGCGTCCTGATGACTCCTAGTTTGTGCTCCAGTGGATGATGAGAGTCAAACCTTAAAGACTGATCAGTAGGTGTTGGTTTATAGTAAACGGCAACAATCAAATGTCCCCCATCACCAATTTCAACTTCACAATATAAGAAGACTAAGCTGTCATTTTCCACATCCTCCCTGGTGAACTTGATGTGGTGTCCACAGACGTAATGTGGACACCACATCAACTCTTAGATTTAATTTTAATCCTCTGGAATAGTACACATGATTGATGGTCACACCCATATTTGCACATGAAACTGGTCATTGGTTTCGGTTGTTATGCCACTATATTGTTTATAAGGGTGGGGATACCTGCAGTCAGTTGTACTGTATTGTTTATAAGGGTGGGGATACCTGCAGTCACTGTATTGTTTATAAGGGTGGGGATACATGCAGTCACTGTAATGTTTATAAGGGTGGGGACACCTGCAGTCACTGCATTGTTTATAAGGGTGGGACACCTGCAGTCACTGTATTGTTTATAAGGGGGGGGGGGGTACATGCAGTCACTGTATTGTTTATAAGGTCGGGACACCTGCAGTCACTATATTGTCTATAAGGGGGGGGCACCTGCAGTCACTGTATTGTTTATAAGGGTGAGACACCTGCAGTCACTGTATTGTTTATAAGGGGGGGTACCTGCAGTCACTATATTGTTTATAAGAGGGGGGTACCTGCAGTCACTCTATTGTTTATAAGGTCGGGACACCTGCAGTCACTGTATTGTTTAGGGGGGGGGTACCTGCAGACACTGTATTGTTTATAAGGGTGGGACACCTGCAGTCACCATATTGTTTATAAGGGTGGGACACCTGCAGTCACTGTATTGTTTATAAGGGTGGAGACACCTGCAGTCACTGTATTGTTTATAAGGGGGGGGGGGACACCTGCAGTCACTGTATTGTTTATAAGGGTGGAGACACCTGCAGTCACTGTATTGTTTATAAGGGTGGGGTTCCTGCAGTCGCTGTATTGTTTATAAGGGGGGGGGACACCTGCAGTCAGGTGAGACTGAAGAGGTCACTTGAGTGATGAAACGTTTCTGTTAGTAAACGTTGTACCCAGACGAACTGATTCAACCTTCCTTTGATTTTCTTACCTGGATTATTGAGCATGCATCAAGACGCCCTCTTGTGGTATAAAAGTTAATATATGTGAGCTCCAGAAAAATGGTACACAAAAAATAGATTCTCGGTTGATACATTTTTAGTCTGGTAAATTCTTAGCGGTACTTAATTGATTAAGGATTAATCATTAACATCTGTAGTAGTAAAGACAAGTTGTGTGTATTGTTCCAGTGATACTAACCAGCCTGGACTGGGTCATCATGGTTCTTCCCTGAAAGTGTCCATAAGTGTCCCAGTAGCAAGTTTCTGGTCCAGCTTCCTGCTATGCTGATTCTGTTGATGGCAATCTGAAGGTTGTTTTCTCCATCCTCCTCAGGAGCAGCAAGATTATCTCCGCTGAATGAGCTCAGCAACAAGGCGAGGAAGAGGTTCAGGACCTGCGATACACATCTCTTAGTGGGCTAGCTGAAAACTGAATCACTTGTATTATTACTGCCCCTCTGAGTTTTCACAACATTATTTATATAAGCCTTATGGGATTATCTAAAAAGGTTTTACAATTAAATGCTTCTAGAAAATGTACCAATATAGCAAAGATTTTGACATGTTTAGGTGACAAAGGAAGCATTTTTAGTATCCTAATAAGGCAACGACCACTCTGAACTGCAGCACCTTCACAATTTACAGACATTCAACAGACAATATGTCTGACAATGTCGACAGCTTTTGCGATACTCCATGAACTACATAGGGTACAAAATGATTTAGGAAACCCTCAGAATCAGAATCAGAATCAGGCTTATTGGCCATGTAAGGTTGCACACACACAGGATTTTCGACAGCGGGGACACTCTGGCCAACAAGATGGACAAACTGCTATTCCTAAATGGAAAAAACTCGGACTTTTCCAGATCTGCCACCCTGTGTCTCACTGAAACCTGGCTTAGTGAGCATATGACGGACAGTACACTTCATCTGCCGCAGTTCCAACTCCTCCGGGTGGACCGAGAAACGGAGCTATCGGGAAAAAACGGGATGGGGGCATATGCTTCAACCTAAATGAAGGTCGATGTATGGATGTCACAGTGTTGAAGAGATCACGTAGAGACCTTTTTCACTGACTGTAAACCATTCTATTCACAGCGGGAATTTTCATCATGTATTCTGGTCGGTATCTGTATCCACCCCAGGCCTGTGTTGAAGAGGCGTTAAAACACCTGCTGATCAAATTACAAACATCAAGCACAAATATCCAGACCCCCTACTCATTATCCTTGGGGATTTTAACAGAGCAAACCTCAGCCATGAACTGCCAAAATACAGACAGATGTTAAATGTCCCACCAGAGACAACAACATTCTGGATCATTGCTACACAATATTAAAGGACACCAAGCGCTCTGTCCCCCGCGCGGTCCTGGACCTCTCTGATCACTGTCTGATTAATCTTCTCACAAACTACAGGCAAAAACTACAATCTGCAAAGCCTGTGGTTGAAACTGTGAGTAAATGGACCAATGAGTCAAAATTTGAGCTCCCCAAGCCTGCCTCCACTGCACTGACTAGAGTGATTTTGAGGCTGCATCTACAGACTTGGATGGACTAAATGACACTGACACCTTACATCAGCTTCTGTGAGGACATGTGTGTCCCCACCAAAACCTTCAACAACAATAAGGCTTGATTCACAGCTAAACTCAGACAGCTTCGTCAGGCCAAAGAGGAAGCCTACAGGCCTGAAGATAGGATCAGTTATAACAAAGCCAGCGACACACTCACAAGGGAGATCAGACTGGCAAAAAGGTGAAAAACAGGTTTTCTGCCAACAACCCAACACCATTCTGGAGTGGTTTGAAAGACATTACCAACTACAGGAGAACCCCCCCCCCACACACACACACACTGCAGGGAACCATCAACTGGCTTGCAACCTAAATGGGTTTTACTGCAAGTTTGAAAAGCAACATTTTCAAACCCCTCCCCCTCTGCAGCCACAACACACAACCAACTGCACTCCCTGCCAGCCACTCCCCCCTCCCCACCGAACTCCCACCCATACTCACGATCTGTGTTGAAGACGTGTGCCAGCTCTTACAGAGACAGAAGACCAGGTAGGGATTGGGCCCGGATGGTGTGTCACCCTCCTGTCTTTAAGTCTGGTCTGACCAGCTGACTCTCATTTTCACACTGATCTTCAACAGATCACTGGAGCTGTGTGAAGCCCCCTCCTGCTTCAAGAGCTCCACTATCATCCCGGTCCCCAAGAAACCCCGTATCACAGGATTAAATGACTACAGGCCCATTGCCCTAATGTCTGTGGTCATGAAATCCTTTGACTGCTGTTGGCCCACTTGAAGGAAATCACATGCTCCCTGCTCGAAACCTTGCAGGAGGATGCAGTCAACATGGGATTGCGCCACATCTTCCAACACCTCAACTCCCCAGGGACAAATGCAAGAGTTCTGTTTGTGGACTTCACCTCAATGTTCAACACCACTGTCCCAGATATCCTCCACTCCAAACTCACCCAGTTCACGGTACCAGCCCCCATCTGCCAGGGGATTATGAACTTCCTGATAGACAGGAGGCAGCTGGTGAGGCTGTGGAAAATCACATCCAGCACCCGGACAATCCGCACTGGTGCCCACCATGGATGTGTGCTCTCCCCTCTACTCTTCTCCTGCTACACAAATGATTGCACCTCAGGCGACTGGTCTGTTAAACTCTGAAGTTTACAGACGACAGAACCATCATTGGCCTCATCTGAGATGGTGACGAGTATGCATATAGATGGGAGGTAGATCAGCTGGTCCTCTGGTGCGGCCATAACAACCTGGAGCTGAACATGCTCAAAACAGTGGAGATGACGATGGACTTCAGGAGGAGACCCCTGACACTGCCCCCCTCACCATACGGAACAGCACAGTGTCTACGGTGAAAACCTACAGATTTCTGGGTTCCACAATCTCCCAGGACCTAAGCTGGTATCCAACATAAACACAATCATCAAAAAGGCCCAGCAGAGGATGTACTTTCTCCACTAGCTCAACTTATTCCCCACAATATGTACCTCTATTATCCTGCCAACTACTTTCTCCTATTACTCCACCCATTATGTATCCCTATTACCTTGACTACTAGTTACCCCTATTACCCCACCTACTATATACCCATATTACCCTATCCTCTATATAGTTCTATTACCCTACCAACTATATACATCATTACTCCCCCACCATAGATCCCTTTTACTCAGCTCACCGTGTACCCTGATTACAACCCCCACCATATACACAATACCCCACCCACTGTATACCACTATTACCCCGTCCACTAGATACTCCTGCTACCTTTCCCACAACTTACCACTATTACCCAATCCACTATATACCCCTATTACCCCACCCAGTATATACTGCTATTACCCTGCCCATTATATACTCATTTTACCTTGCCCACTATATACCCCATATCCACCCCTAGTACCCTGCCCACTATATACTCCTTTTACCTTGCCCACCATACCCCATATCCACCCCTAGTACCCTGCCCACTATATACTCCTTTTACCTTGCCCACCATATACCCCATATCCACCCCTATTACCCTGCCCACTATATACTCCTTTTACCATGCCCATTATATACCCTATACCCCGCCCACTATATACCCGTATTACCTTGCTCACAATATACCCCATTACCCTCCAACTATATAACCCTATTACCCCGCCCACTATGTACCTCTATTATCCTGCCCACTATTTGCTCCTATTACCCATTTACTATGTACCCTTATTAGCTTGCCTACTAGATACGCCTATTACCCCACCCACTATATACTCATCATCATCATCATGTTCCTTAACCTATGGATGTCATAGGAGCACAGCTGATGCCTCAAGAAGTCTCTTCCACCGTTCCCTATCCATTGCAACTCTCCACCGCCTCCACTACCTTTGTAAGTGTCCTTTCCGTTTGGCAAGCATGCCCACACCAGTTTAATTTTTTTACCATTGTCAGTAAACTATCATGGTGACCAATAGCTTCCTTAACTCTGTTCAGCACTTCAATGTTGGTGATATGTGCTGTGTATGGGATTTGCAGCATTCTTTTATGTGCTCTAAGTTCAAAGGCTAATATTTTTTTTCTCCATAGCTTTTGTTAGGGTCCAGGATTCTGCACTGTATAGAAGAGTTGCTATTATGATGGTGCGGAGCAGTTGCATTTTTGACTTCATTCCAAGGTTTTTATCTTTCCAGATCGTGTTGAGCTTGGTCATTGCACTGGTTGCAATCGCGATTCTGCTCCTAATTTCTTTTCCGAACTTCCATCTTTATTAATCACAGATCTGAAATATTTGAAAGTTGTGACTTCAAGTTTTTTGCTGCGAACAATGATTTCCGTGTTCTGCTCTTCAATCTCCCTCCTCGGGTGATCTTTTGTTGCATTTTTTAGTACTGATCAACATACCCATGTTCTTAGCCACCTTGTCCAGTCTTCTGGTTATTTCAGCTAGTTCTTCCCTGTTGCTGGCGATTAGATTGATGTCATCTGCAAAGCGAAGGTTGGTGATTTTTCTTCCGCCAATTATGAGTTGGTTCAAAACCCTCCATAGCATTGGTGACAATCTCTTCAAGATATACATTGAAAAGGCACCGTGAGAGTAAACAACCTTGTCTCAATCCTACTGTTGTAGTGAACCAGTCACCGAGTGCGCTGTCCACTAGTACTGTGCTTTACGAATCTTTATAAAGAGCTTCGATAACTTGGACAAGGTGTTTGTTGATGTTATGTTTTCTCATGATTTTCCATAGAGCCTGTTGCCACACTCTGTCGAAAGCTTTCTTAAAATCAATAAAGTTGTGATGGACTTCTCGTTGATGTTCTAAAAATTTCTTGCAAAGAACCCTCAAACCGAAGATTTGCTCAGTTGTGCTTCTTCCAGACCTGAAACCAGCTTGTTCTTCAGCAAGAATCTGCTCAATTTGTGGTGTGATTCTCCTGAGAATGATCCTGAGCATTACCTTGCTCGCATGGCTGATTAGACTAATGGTTCTGTCGTTGCTGCATAAATTCAAGTTTAATTTCTTTGGAAGTGGAATCAGTACCGAAGCATTCCACTGCGTAGGCCATTTCTTCAGGCTATACATTTTGTTGCAGATCCCAAGTAAGATGTCTATAACTTCGTTGCCACCATTTTTGATTAGTTTCACTTGCATATTGTCTGCTCCAGGTGCTTTGTCGTTTTTCAGATGTTTGATGTCTTCTTCAACTTCGCATCTTAAGATGTGATCTTCGTCTTCTGCACCTTTGTTCTCATCAACTATGAGTTGGTTGCATACCTCCTGATTTTCATTGAGGTCACAATTGTAAAGATCATTGCAGTATCCCACTCTCCTCTTTCTAATCACTTTTTTTGTCTGAGATCAGTTTTCCATTTGGGTTGTTCACAGCATATGTCTTTACGTTTTTTTCTGTAGTTAATTTCTTCATTGTTTGGAAAGCCATTTTAGCATTGTTGTGCCTCAGGTTATCAATACTTCCAACATTCTTGTTCAATCCATTGATCCTTATATTTCTTCATCGCAGCTTCTACTTTTCTGTTATATTTTCTGTATTCCTCCTTGCATTCTTCAGAGCTGTACTTCAGAGCCTTGGCTCTGCATCTTCTGTCGCATAGCTTCAATGTTCCATCTTGAATCCATTGATTCGTGGAATCAATGGATTGATTGAATCCATTGATCCACTAATTTTTACATAGTATTTCTAGCGCAGCTTTGTTCAGTATGTTGTTTCTGGACAGTGTTTGTAGTCAAGATAGAGTACCACGTTTTCAGCTCATCACTGGCCCATCTCATAACCATCCAGTATGTTGTTTCGGGACAGTGTTTGTAGTCCAGATAGAGTACCACGTTTTCAGCTCATCACTGGTCCATCTCATAACCATTCAGTATGTTGTTTCGGGACAGTGTTTGTAGTCCAGAAAGAGTACCACATGTTTTCAGCTCATCACTTGTCCATCTCATAACCATTCAGTATGTTATTTCTGGACAGTGTTTGGAGTCAAGATAGAGTACCACATGCATTCAGCTCATCACTGGCCTATCTCAAACCCATTCAGTATTTTGTTTCTGGACAGTGTTTGTAGTCAAGATAGAGTACCACGTGTTTTCAGCTCATCACTGGTCCATCTCATAACTGTTCAGCATGTTGTTTCTGGAGAGTCTTTGTAGTCCAGATAGAGTACCGCATGTTTTCAGCTCATCACTGGTCCATCTCATAACGATTCAGTATGTTGTTTCGGGACAGTGTTTGTAGTCCAGATAGAGTACCACGTTTTCAGCTCATCACTGGTCCATCTAATAACTGTTCAGTACGTTGTTTCTGGAAAGTTTTTGTAGTCCAGACAGAGTACCACATGTTTTCAGCTCATCACTGGCACATCTCATAACCGTTCAATATATTGATTCTGCAGAGTCTTTGTAGTCCAGATAGAGTACCAGATGTCTTCAGCTCATCACTGGTCCATCTCATAACCATTCAGTATGTTGTTTAGGGACAGTGTTTGTAGTCCAGATAGAGTACCACTTTTTCAGCTCATCACTGGTCCATCTCATAACCATTCAGTATGTTGTTTTGGGGCAGTGTTTGTAGTCCAGATAGAGTACTACGTTTTCAGCTCATCACTGGTCCATCTAATAACTGTTGAGTACGTTGTTTCTAGAGAGTTTTTGTAGTCCAGACAGAGTACCACATGTTTTCAGCTCATCACTCGTCCATCTCATAACCGTTCAATATGTTGATCCTGGAGAGTCTTTGTAGTCCAGATAGAGTACCAGATGTTTTCAGCTCATCACTGGCCCCTCTCATAACCGTTCAGTATGTTGTTTCTGGACAGTGTTTGTAGTCCAGATAGAGTACCACATGTTTTCAGCTCATCACTGGTCCATCTCATAACCATTCAGTATGTTGTTTCTGGAAAATGTTTGTAGTCCAGACAGAATACCACATGTTTTCAGCTCATCACTGGCACATCTCATAACCGTTCAATATATTAATTCTGCAGAGTCTTTGTAGTCCAGATAGAGTACCAGATGTTTTCAGCTCTACACTGGCCCATCTCATAACCATTCAGTATGTTGTTTCTGGACAGTGTTTGTAGTCCAGACAGAGTACCACATGTTTTCAGCTCATCACTGGTCCATCTCATAACCATTCAGTATGTTTTTTCTGGAAAAGGTTTGTAGTCCAGATAGAGTACCAGATGTTTTCAGCTCATCACTGGTCCATCTCATAACCATTCAGTATGTTGTTTCTGGACAGTGTTTGTAGTCCAGATAGAGTACCACATGTTTTCAGCTCATCACTGGTCCATCTCATAACCATTCAGTATGTTGTTTCGGGACAGTGTTTGTAGTCCAGATAGAGTACCACATGTTTTCAGCTCATCACTGGTCCATCTCATAACCATTCAGTATGTTGTTTTGGGACATTTTTTGTAGTCCAGATAGAGTACCACGTTTTCAGCTCATCACTGGTCCATCTAATCACTGTTGAGTACGTTGTTTCTGGAGAGTTTTTGTAGTCCAGACAGAGTACCACATGTTTTCAGCTCATCACTCGTCCATCTCATAACCATTCAATATGTTGATCCTGGAGAGTCTTTGTAGTCCAGATAGAGTACCAGATGTTTTCAGCTCATCACTGGCCCATGTCATAACCGTTCAGTATGTTGTTTCTTGACAGTGTTTGTAGTCCAGATAGAGTACCAGATGTTTTCAGCTCATCACTGGCCCCTCTCATAACCGTTCAGTATGTTGTTTCTGGACAGTGTTTGTAGTCCAGATAGAGTACCAGATGTTTTCAGCTCATCACTGGCCCATCTCATAACCATTCAGTATGTTGTTTCTGGATAGTGTTTGTAGTCCAGACAGAGTACCACATGTTTTCAGCTCATCACTGGTCCATCTCATAACCATTCAGTATGTTTTTTCTGGAAAAGGTTTGTAGTCCAGATAGAGTACCAGATGTTTTCAGCTCATCACTGGTCCATCTCATAACCATTCAGTATGTTGTTTCTGGACAGTGTTTGTAGTCCAGATAGAGTACCACATGTTTTCAGCTCATCACTGGTCCATCTCATAACCATTCAGTTTGTTGTTTAGGGACAGTGTTTGTAGTCCAGATAGAGTACCACTTTTTCAGCTCATCACTGGTCCATCTCATAACCATTCAGTACGTTGTTTTGGGACAGTGTTTGTAGTCCAGATAGAGTACCACGTTTTCAGCTCATCACTGGTCCATCTAATCACTGTTGAGTACGTTGTTTCTGGAGAGTTTTTGTAGTCCAGACAGAGTACCACATGTTTTCAGCTCATCACTCGTCCATCTCATAACCATTCAATATGTTGATCCTGGAGAGTCTTTGTAGTCCAGATAGAGTACCAGATGTTTTCAGCTCATCACTGGCCCATGTCATAACCGTTCAGTATGTTGTTTCTTGACAGTGTTTGTAGTCCATTTAGAGTACCAGATGTTTTCAGCTCATCACTGGCCCCTCTCATAACCGTTCAGTATGTTGTTTCTGGACAGTGTTTGTAGTCAAGATAGAGTACCACATGTTTTCAGCTCATCACTGGTCCATCTCATAACCATTCAGTATGTTGTTTCTGGAAAATGTTTGTAGTCCAGAATGATTACCAGATGTTTTCAGCTCATCACTGGTCCATCTCATAACCATTCAGTATGTTGTTTCTGGACAGTGTTTGTAGTCCAGATAGAGTACCAGATGTTTTCAGCTCATCACTGGCCCATCTCATAACCATTCAGTATGTTGTTTCTGGACAGTGTTTGTAGTCCAGACAGAGTACCACATGTTTTCAGCTCATCACTGGTCCATCTCATAACCATTCAGTATGTTGTTTCTGGAAAATGTTTGTAGTCCAGATTGAGTACCAGATGTTTTCAGCTCATCACTGGTCCATCTCATAACCATTCAGTATGTTGTTTCTGGACAGTGTTTGTAGTCCAGATAGAGTACCACTTTTTCAGCCATCACTGGTCTATCTCATAACCATTCAATATGTTGTTTCGGGACAGTGTTTGTAGTCCAGATAGAGTACCACGTTTTCAGCTCATCACTGGTCCATCTAATAACTGTTGAGTACGTTGTTTCTGGAGAGTTTTTGTAGTCCAGACAGAGTACCACATGTTTTCGGCTCATCACTGGTCCATCTCATAACCGTTCAGTATGTTGTTTCTGGACAGTGTTTGTAGTCCAGATAGAGCACCACATGTTTTCCCCTCATCACTGGTCCATCTCATAACCATTCAGTAGGTTGTTTCTGGACAGTGTTTGTAGTCAAGACAGAGTACCACGTTTTCAACTCATCACTGGTCCATCTCATAACCATTCATTATATTGATCCTGGAGAGTCTTTGTAGTCCAGATAGAGTACCACATGTTTTCAGCTCATCACTCGTCCATCTCATAACCATTCAGTATGTTGTTTCTGGAAAATGATTGTAGTCCAGATAGAGTACCACATGTTTCCAGCTCATCACTGGCCCATCTCATAACCATTCAGTATGTTGTTTCTGGAGAGTCCTTGTAGTCCAGATAGAGTACCACATGTTTTCAGCTCATCACTGGTCCATCTCATAACCATTCAGTATGTTGTTTCTGGAAAATGTTTGTAGTCCAGATAGAGTACCACATGTTTTCAGCTCATCACTGGTCCATCTCATAACCATTCAGTATGTTGTTTCTGGACAATGTTTGTGGTCCAGATAGAGTACCACATGTTTTCAGCTCATCACTGGTCCATCTCATAACCATTCAGTATGTTGTTTCTGGAGAGTCTTTGTAGTCCAGATAGACTACAACTTTTTCAGCTCATCACTGGTCAATCTCATAACTGTTCAGTATGTTATTTCTGGACAGTGTTTGTACTCGAGATAGAGTACCACATGTATTCAGCTCATCACTGGCCCATCTCAAACCCACCCAGTATGTTGTTTCTGGACAGTGTTTGTAGTCAAGATACAGTACCACGTTTTCAGCTCATCACTCGTCCATCTCATAACCCTTCAGTATATTGATTCTGGAGAGTCTTTGTAGTCCAGATAGAGTACCAGATGTTTTCAGCTCATCACTGGCCCATGTCATAACCATTCATTATGTTGTTTCTTGACAGTGTTTGTAGTCCAGATAGAGTACCATATGTTTTCAGCTCATCACTGGCCCATCTCATAACCCTTCAGTATGTTGTTTCTGGACAGTGTTTGTAGTCCAGATAGAGTACCACATGTTTTCAGCTCATCACTGGTCCATCTCATAACCGTTCAATATGTTGATCCTGGAGAGTCTTTGTAGTCCAGATAGAGTACCACATGTTTTCAGCTCATCACTGGCCCATGTCATAACCGTTCAGTATGTTGTTTCTGGACAGTCTTTGTAGTCCAGATAGAGTACCACATGTTTTCAGCTCATCACTGGTCCATCTCATAACTGTTCAGTATGTGGTTTCTGGACAGTCTTTGTAGTCCAGAAAGAGTACCACATGTTTTCAGCTCATCACTTGTCCATCTCATAACCATGCAGTATGTTATTTATGGACAGTGTTTGTAGTCAAGATAGAGTACCACATGTATTCAGCTCATCACTGGTCCATCTCATAACTGTTCAGTATGTTGTTTCTGGGGAGTCTTTGTAGTCAAGATAGAGTACCACATGTTTTCAGCTCATCACTGGCCCATCTCATAACCATTCAGTATGTTGTTTCGGGACAGTGTTTGTAGTCCAGATAGAGTACCAAATGTTTTCAGCTCATCACTGGCACATCTCATAACCGTTCAGTATATTGATTCTGCAGAGTCTTTGTAGTCCAGATAGAGTACCACATGTTTTCAGCTCATCACTAGCCCATCTCATAACCGTTCAGTATATTGATTCTTCAGAGTCTTTGTAGTCCAGATAGAGTACCACATGTTTTCAGCTTATCACTTGTCCATCTCATAACCATTCAGTATGTTATTTCTGGACAGTGTTTGTAGTCAAGATAGAGTACCACATGTATTCAGCTCATCACTGGCCCATCTCATAACCATTCAGTATGTTGTTTCTGGTCAGTGTTTGTAGTCCAGATAGAGTACCGCGTTTTCAGCTCATCACTGGTCCATCTCATAACTGTTCAGTATGTGGTTCTGGAGAGTCTTTGTAGTCCAGATAGAGTACCACATGTTTTCAGCTCATCACTGGCCCATCTCATAACCGTTCAGTATATTGATTATACAGAGTCACTGTAGTCCAGATAGAGTACCAGATGTTTTCAGCTCATCACTGGCCCATCTCCTAACCATTCAGTATGTTATTTCTGGACAGTTTTTGTAGTCAAGATAGAGTACCACGTTTTCAGCTCATGACAGGTCAATCTCATAACCGTTCAGTGTGTTGTTTCTGGACAGTGTTTGTAGTCCGGAAAGAGTACCACATGTTTTCAGCTCATCACTGGTCCATCTCATAACTATTCAGTATGTCATTTCTGGACAGTGTTTGTAGTCCGGAAAGAGTACCACATGTTTTCAGCTCATCACCGGTCCATCTCATAACCATTCAGTAGTTATTTCTGGAGAGTCTTTGTAGTCCAGTTAGAGTACCACATGTTTACAGCTCATCACTGGCCCATCTCACAACCGTTCAGTATATTGATTCTGGAGAGTCTTTATAGTCAAGATAGAGTACCACGTTTTCAGCTCATCACTGGTCAATCTCATAACTGTTCAGTATGTTGTTTCTGGACAGTGTTTGTAGTCCAGAAAGAGTACCACATGTTTTCAGCTCATCACTTGTCCATCTCATAACCATTCAGTATGTTATTTCTGGACAGTGTTTGTAGTCAAGATAAGAGTACCGCATGTATTCAGCTCATCACTGGCCCATCTCAAACCCATTCAGTATTTTGTTTCTGGACAGTGTTTGTAGTCCAGATAGAGTACCACATGTTTTCAGCTCATCACTGGCCCATCTCATAACCGTTCAGTATACTGATCCTGGAGAGTCTTTGTAGTCCAGATAGAGTACCACATGTTTTCACATCATCACTGGTCAATCTCATAACCATTCAGTATGTTGTTTCTGGTCAGTGTTTGTAGTCCAGATAGAGTACCACATGTTTTCAGCTCATCACTGGTCCATCTCATAACCATTCAGTAGGTTGTTTCTGGAGAGTCTTTGTAGTCCAGATAGAGTACCACATGTTTTCAGCTCATCATTGGCCTATCTCATAACTGTTCAGTATATTGATTCTGGAGAGTCTTTGTAGTCAAGATAGAGTACCACATGTTTTCAGCTCATCACTGGTCAATCTCATAACTGTACAGTATGTTGTTTCTGGACAGTGTTTGTAGTCCAGAAAGAGTACCACATGTTTTCAGCTCATCACTTGTCCATCTCATAAGCATTCAGTCTGTTATTTCTGGACAGTGTCTGTTCATTAGTCAAGATAGAGTACCACATGTATTCAGCTCATCACTGCAGTTATTCCACAAACCAATTGACTTGGTTGTAACACTGATGTTCTGCATCTGTCGTTATTGGTGGCTTTTTGAATACACGGGTTCCTCTCAAATTGTGTTTACTTTATCTCAGCTGGAACAAGCCTTAGATAGTAACATGTAAGGGTTGATTTATTACACTGTACATCAGTTGGATAGATAAAAAAAAACAAACGTTTTAAATTTTAGTGTTTTTAGTTTGATAAAAAGTGGATGTGTTGATTCTCTGTGATAGGTTGAATTTACATTTCGTATAGCTCTTTTCTGAAGGTTGAAGATTGGATGTGTGATTTGTTGTCTATTTATTAATAGACAACAAATTAAATGGAAGCCATACATAAATTGCCAGAGAAATTTAATTTCAGCTAATTTTTCGATTTCTACATCATTTATTTTGAGTTTTTTTCTGAGTTGGTAGATCGATTCCCAACGATTATAAACTTTGTTTTGCTTAAATTAAGTTAGTTTATTTGCATCAAACCAACTCTTAATCCTGCTCAATTCCTTTTCCATTGTATCCAAAAGTTGTTCCAAATTGTCTCCACAGCAGAGAGTTTGTGCAAGTGTCTTGATGCATGCTCAATAATCCAGGTCAGAAAGTTCAGGAAGGTGGAATCAGTTCATCTGGACACAAAGTATACTGACACATACGTTTCATCATCATCTAACTGACCTCTTTAGTCTCACCTGACTGCAGGTGTCGCCTCCCTTATAAACAATACAATGACTGCAGGTGTCCCCACCCTTATAAACAATACAGTGACTGCAGGTGTCCCCACCCTTATAAACAATACAGTGACTGCAGGTACCCCCACCCTTATAAAAAATAGTGAAGAGTGTAAATTGGAAATAATATGTAGTAATTTATTCAATCTGAAACACAACCACAATTTTGACCATCGGTGGCATCACTGACTGCTGCATTTCATAAGAAAAGGCGAATAACAATGCCACATGTAGTGCCTCACAGCAAGAAGGTCCTGGGTTCGAGCCCCAGGGTTGTCCAACCTGGGGGGTCATCCAAGGTCGCCCTCTGTGTGGAGTTTGCATGTTCTCCCCGTGTCTGTGTGGGTTTTCTCCGGGTGCCCCGGTTTCCTCCCACAGTCCAAAAACATGTAGGTCAGGTGAATCAGCCGTACTAAATTGTCCATTGGTATGAATGTGTGTGTGAGAGTCAGTCCTGTGATGGCCTGGCGGTCTGTGCAGGGTGTCTCCCCACCTGCCTCCCAATGACTGCTGGGATGGGCTCCAGCATCCCGCGACCCTAAGTGGGATAAGCGGCTTGGATAATGGATGATGGATATATATATATATATAGCGGCTTTTTTCGGAAATCGTCAATGGTGTTGATAAAAGTGCTCAACTAATGAGGAGCGGAATATCAATATAGATGTAAGAATTTGTTTTATTACATCTATATATATACACACATACATATATATCAGATCTTATTTCATTTTATTTAACACAGTACTTCATGCCATAAGCAATCATCAGCTGTCAATCTGATGATTCTGATGACTGCTTATGGCATGAAATACTGTGTTAAATAAAATAAAATAAAATCTGATTTTTATATATAAATAAAATCAGATTCTATTTCATTTTATTTAACACAGTATTTTTCTTGCTCTACTAATTGTACCATCAATGCCAAGGTAAATTCCTACTGGCAATAAGAGTTTCTGATTCTGATTCTTGACTGAGTTGTTCTTGATTATTCTTGTACCATTGTCATAGGTATAGTAGGATTAAAATGGAAGTTTTGCACTATATTGAATGTCCTATCGTAACTCATCGTATTGTGTCACATTGAAACGGTGATATTGTATCATATTGAAACGGGGATATTGTATCATATTGAAAGAGGGCGATATTGTATCATATTGAAACAGGGTGATATTGAATCATATTGAAAGAGGGCGGTATTGTATCATATTGAAACAGGGTGATATTGTATCATATTGAAAGTGGGCGATATTGTATCATATTGAAACAGGGTGAAATTATATCATATTGAAACAGGGTGATATATCATATTGAAACAGGTTGATATTGTATCATATTGAAACAGGGTGATATTGTATCATACTGAAACAGGGTGATACTGTATCATATTGAAACGGTGATATTGTATCATATTGAAACAGGGTGATATTATATCATACTGAAACAGGGGGATATTTTATCATATTGAAACAGGGTAATATTATATATCAAAACAGGGTGATATTGTATCATATTGAAACAGGGCGATATTGTATCACATTGAAACAGGGCGATATTGTATCATATTGAAACAGGGTGATATTGTATCACGTCGAAACAGGGCGATATTGTATCATACTGAATCGCTGGCTGCTTAAAATGTGTTTTTAATGCATTGTAGCATTGATCACGTATTGCATATCACATCAGTCTCAGAAGGAGCCATACCAACCTGTACTATTGAGTAATACATTTGACTTGAATGATGTTTGCAAACGTACATAATTTCAAATATAAAGTTTGACAACTCTACCTGTCACCCATCTGTCTCATTCTCTTCCTCTTTCACTCTTTCTTTATAAGTATGTAGACAGACAGATTTACTTACCACTAAGTTTCCTATCACCATCACCAGCATGAAGACAATGAGACACATAGTTTGACCTGCAACCTCCATGCAGTCCCACATGGTTTCAATCCATTCACCACAAAGCACTCTGAAGATTATGAGGAAGGCATGGAAGAAGTCTGTCATGTGCCAGCGTGGGAGCTCACAGTCTGCTGCGATCTTGCACACACAGTCTTTATAGGATTTCCCAAAGAGCTGCATGCCCACCACAGCAAATATGAAGACGATGATGGCAAGCACTAGGGTGAGATTCCCCAAGGCACCCACTGAGTTCCCAATAATCTTTATCAACATGTTGAGTGTTGGCCAGGACTTGGCTAGCTTAAACACACGCATCTAGAGCATTTCAGATGCAGAAATAGACAGAGAGACAACAGAAGAGAGGCAGAAAAAAAGACCGACATATAAACACATGAAACATATCCCAACACATTGACAGTCGGTCAATCAGAAAGAGACCAAGGACGAAGCAGTGTGTTTATCTTTGTACTGTCAAGTGGGTTGCTTGGATCAGGAGTCAGTCTTGATTCTGTTATTGGGGTTAGATATTTCTACTTCCGGCTACTCTCACTGAAAGTCATAATGCTGTGTTGGTTTTTATGCAGCCAAATGAAAACAAATTGTGTGTAGGGTCATTTAGCCTTCCATAATTTCCTGATTTGTTACATTTTAAATCTTGATTAAATTGTGAAATGCACTTTTCACTGAAGTGACATCTGTCACTATTACATTGCTTTATAATTATGTTTATTTCATACGACTGTCAAAGCACATCATCATCTTAATATTTCATTTGCATGATCGTGTCATTAATAAAAGAGTAATGTTGTGTAAATGTCTTTTAATGTGTCAGCAACAATTTCTCAGGTTAAATTACATGTGAATGTTTGTTTTGACACCTAAAAGCAACTGTTACTCTGCAGTAGTGATTGCTAACATAATGTAATTGCTGATATATTGTTGTACAGACCAGTCGGAAGGAGCGTAGCACAGACAGGCCTTCAACATCAGCCAGCCCCAGCTCCACGAGGCTCATGGTGACGATGATGCTATCGAAGATGTTCCAGCCCACCTGCATCAAGGCAACAACACAAGTTAGAAACACACAAAGGTTTCCAAAGGAGCTGCACTATGTTCCCACTTTTTGGCAAGGAATCCAACACAATGACAGCAAGACAACAGTTTGTGGTAAGAAACTTGACCATTTGATCTTCGGCTCTGCCTTAACTCACTTACTCTTCTTGGTCTCCAAAGTCATCCTACAGACCACCATCCGATGCTGCCTAGCTAGGTTCTCCCCTATCACCACCTTGCAGTCTCCAATCCCTTTTAGATCACGCCTTCTACATAAGATATAGTCCACCTGTGTGCACTTTCCTCCACTCTTGTACGTTACCCTGTGTTCCTCCCTCTTCTTGAAATATGTATTCACTACAGCCATTTCCATCCTTTTCGCAAAATACACCACCATCTGTCCTTCCACATTTCTCTCCTTGACACCATACCTACCCATCACCTCCTCATCACCTCTGTTCCCTTAATCAACATGCACATTGAAGTCCGGTCCAATCACCACTCTCTCCTCCTTGGGTACCCTCTCCACCATGTCATCCAACTCACTCCAGAATTCTTCCTTCTCTTCCATCTCACACCCAACTTGCAGGGCATATGCGCTGATAACATTCATCAATACACCTTTGACACTTCCGGCGTGGGAAGATGGAGGCGCGAACTCATGTTTGCTGTGGCTTCACCCAGTACCGACTATGCAGTGTCTTTGTCCATGTCTACGTCTACGTTTGTGTCATTTGTGAAGTTTTTATTTTGATCTTAGATTTTTTTTTTTCGTTTAATGGCTGGGAGAGCTAGCGTTGGCTCGGCTGGGAGAGCTTGGTCTGCCACGTCTGGTGGGCCCAAGGACCACAGCCTTGCCTGGAGCTGCACCCGAAAAGGAAGCACCGAGGGCGGTCTGACGAGACGCGGAAGCAGGGCAGGCTAAACTAACTGTTAGCCCATGCAGACTGGCAATTCCGATAACACCGAGGGCAGTCTAACGGCAGCCTCGCCTAGCATTGACTGTGTTTTAGCGTCATCATGTGGAGTGCGGGGAAGTGTGTCGAAGGTGTCTGGCTGGGAGAGCTGGTGCTGGACCAGCTGAGGGAGCCTGGTGTGCTGTGTCCGGTAGGCCCAGGGACCACGGCCCTGCCTGGAGCTGCACACAAAGAGGAAGCACCAAGGGCGGGCGGTGCGCCCTTGACAGCGGGGCAGGCGAAGCTAACTGCTAGCCCATGCAGACCAGCAGTTCCGACAGTCATCCTAGCTGGCGTTCGCTCTCTGGACAGTGATTATTTTGGACTGTGATGCACTGAGTGGTCCGTGTTGTTAACTGTTTGTGTGCTGTTGTTTTTTTGCTTTGTTCTCTCTGTTTTTGTATGTTTTTGGTGGTGTCGTTTTTGGAAATTTTGGATGCGTGTTTTTATCTTTTGTGTCGCACTGCTGTGGGCTGGGTGAAACTAAATTTCATTTCTTTTGTGTACATAAGTACATGAAAGAAATGACAACAAATTGTTCCCGATTTCAAGCTTCATACTCATCACTCTGACTGACACTCTCTTCACCTCCAGCACACTCGTGACATACTCTTCCTTCAAAATTATAAATTATTAATTATGGAGGTGCAGAGAAAGTTGGCTAAAAACAGCATGTACAAGACTTTTGGATAGAAACGGTAGAAGGGAAACCGGTCTGTAGTTTTTGACATCAGAGGGGTTAAGTGATGGTTTCTTGAGAAGGGGGGTGACTCTAGCAGTCTTGAAGGCAGATGGAAAGCACCCTGCCTGGAGGAAGGTGTTGATGAGGTGAGTTAGAAAGGGAAGGAGTTCAGGTGCTATAGACTGAAGAAGAGGGGAGGGGACTGGGTCAAGGGAGCATGTGGTGGGGCGACTGGATGTGATGAGGTTGAGGACATCATCGGGGGAGAGGGGAGCG
Source organism: Lampris incognitus (assembly GCF_029633865.1). NCBI lineage: Eukaryota > Metazoa > Chordata > Actinopteri > Lampriformes > Lampridae > Lampris > Lampris incognitus. The sequence continues at coordinate 340,990 of NC_079220.1, forward strand.
AGGTGGGGTAGGGTGGGACATGGAGAGATGAGGGAGAGTGCAGAGGGTGGGCTAGTGCAAGGAGCACTAACCGGGTGGTGAGAAAAGAGGGATCTGATGTCGTTTACCTTCTTGTCAAAGAAGTTAGCGAAGTCATCAGGGAGGAGGGAGGAAGTAGGATGAGAAGGTGGGGGTTGAAGAAGTGTAGAGAAGGTTTCAAAGAGTTTCTTAGGATTAGAGGCAGAGGATAGGATTTTAGAGCGATAGAAGGCAGCCTTAGCAGCAGAAAGGGAGGAGGAGAAAGTGGAAAGAAGAGATTGGAAGTTGAGAAGGTCCCCTGGGAGTTTGCCTTTTCTCCATTTGCGCTCTGCCACTCTTAGGCTCCGTCTGTCGGTACGTACTGAGTCGGTCAGCCAAGGGGCAGGTGGAGTTGGTTGTGCAGGCCTGGAGGTGAGGGGACAGAGAATGTCCAGAGAAGAGGAGAGGGTAGAAAGAAGAAGATCAGTAGCAGTGTCACGGGGTAGGAGAGAGAAAGATTCAGGTGTAGGGAGGATAGAGGTAACAGAGGAAGAAAGATCAGTGGTAGAGAGAGAGTGGAGGTGTCTACGGGTGGAACCCATGTGGATAGGGGGAGGGGCTGAGGGGGGAAAGGAGAAGGAGAAAAAGTAGGACATGAAATAGTGGACAGAGAGCTGGAGGGGAGTAACAGAGAGATTGGAAATAGGACAGTTTCTAGTAAAGATAAGGTCCAGCTGGTTGCTGGCCTTGTGGGTAGGAGGAGAGGGTGAGAGGCGAAGGTCAAAGGAGGAGAGGAAAGAGAGAAGAGGCTCTAGCTTGTCAGTGTGGATGCTGAAGTCACCGAGAAGGATAAGTGCAGACTCATCAACAGGGAAGTGTGAGTCAAGTGCGAGACAAGTGTGTCAAGCTCCTCCAGAAACTCACCAAGGGGGCCTGGTGGGCGGTACACAACCACAATGGTGAGTTTGACTGGATAAGAGACAGTAACTGCATGAAGTTCAAAAGAGGGCAGAGAAAATTGTGGAACTGAAACAAGAGAGTATTTCCATTTCGGGGAGATTAACAAGCCAGTACCATCACCCCGCCTCCCAGCTCTGGGAGTGTGAGAAAAAGAGTACACATCAGACAGAGCTGCGGGTGTGGTAGTGTTTTCTGGCATGATTCAGGTCTCAGTTAGAGCAAGAACGTTGTGGGAGAGCAAGGATGTGTAGCCTGAGATTAACTCAGCTTTCGGCACCGCAGACTGGCAATTCCAGAGCCCTCTCGTCACCACTTGCTCAACGTGAGTAAAGAGAGTGGGATAGATGAGATTGGTAGGGTCACAGCGCCTAGGAGTGACCCAACGTCTATGCCAGCCCCGGGAAGAGGAAAGGAGAGGAATGCGAAGGAAACACATAGTCTATACTAGGTACATAAAATACAGATGACTGACCGGATCTAAAAAGAGCAGTCCCTACTTGACAAAGTCTTGGCTTGAAAAAGTCGTGCTTGCCTTTGTTCACTTTAGCCTTCGTTCAGCCTAGACCTGTTTGCCCTCGGCTTAGTTTCCCTGACGCTTTGAAGCTGACACTTCCAAGCAACAGCAGTGATTTAAAGAACACTGATTGCCAATTGTCTGCCAGGAGTGCGGGCCACACCCTGGCCACTTCACACCCAATTGGCCAAAGAGCTAAAATGAAAGTAGGCCTACCGCCCAGAAACTGGTCACTTATGTCAAACTCTATCAAACCTCACACAATACAATTAAAACCACAAACAGCAAGTTACCAAGGAATCTATGTATTTATAAGCTAAAAGGATAACTAATTCAAAACTGAAACTAGGCCTATTGCCTAGAAACTGGTCACTTATGTAAAACTCTATCAAAGCTCACACAAAACTATTAAAACTGCAAACGGCAAGTTACGAAGGAATATATTCATAAGCTAAAAGGATAACGAAGTCAAAACAGCTAGGCAACAAGAAATATTTAAGGACACACTAGGTGAAAAACAGCTACAGCTAGAACAAGATCCCACTAGTTCCCATTAGGAACCAGCAGCAGATCTATAGAGAAAAGGACTAATACTCAAGCAGCTGGAATAAGACTAATAGCAACTTGTTAAGCAAGAAAGCGATACTTATTCTATTCTAGATGAGCCAGCAATTCAGAATCACTCCAGAAGTTAAAATGCACACTGGATTGAAACTGAACCAGGCCAGACTTGTAAATCCCTGTGATGTTCTGGTCACACCCTGGCCATAGACTCATCAAATGGGCTACTGTAACAAGCTTGAATGAGTAGACTCGCTAGCTGGTTGGCTAATGGGTCAGACCCTTTAGTTGACTGGTTAGTGCAGTCGCCCGTGGTGTGGGCAACCCGGGTTTGCGTCCTGGCTGCGGCAGTTCCCGGCTGCACCCTGAATTCGCTACATTGGTGTCAGAAGTGGGATGGTGAGACTGTGAAGTCATCGAGAGTGCATGTACCCAGAGGCATGAGGGAGCTGATATGCTGAAGTCCGGGTACGCGCTTCCCAAAGGGGGGGGGGGTTGTTTAAACAACATACTTGGTAAATATCTGTTATAACCAAGATGTTTTTAGTATTGTGACTGTCAGGCTCCAAGGATAAATAATCCGTGCATACCAGTTCCCTCATGCCTCTAAGTGCACGTGCATCCGATGGCCTCACCATCCCACTTCTGACACCAATGTAGTGAATTCGGCAGAAACCGCGAAGCGAACCCAGGTCACCCACACCATGGGTGATAGGATGCGGATGGGGCTTTCCCTGAGTCTTCAGACTCTACCTCCTCCACTGATGATGCGTTAGCTGGGTTCAGGAGCTCCTCAGTGTTCTTTCCATCACCGAACAACATCGCCGGGCCTGGTCAGCAGGTCCTCTCCCCAGCTGAACACAGCCTGAGTCAAGCCCTACTTCCCTGAGTCATGAGTCGCCGGATGGTTTGTCAGAATTTCCTTGAGGCCAACAGAAACTCCTCCTCCATAGCCTCACCAAACTCCTCCCACACCCGAGTTTTTGCTTCCGCAACCACCGAAGCCGCCGCCCTTCTGGCCTCCCAGTATCTGTCTGCTGTTTCAGGAGACCTCTGGGTCAACTAAGCCCAAAAGGCCTCCTTCTTCAGCCTGACAGCTTCCCTCACTGCCAGTGTCCACCAGCGGGTTCTTAGGTTGCTACCTCGACAGGTACCAATGACCTTATGACAACAGCTCCTGCCTGCCACATCTGCAACAGAGGCTTTGAACATGGCCCACTCAGACTCCATGCTCCATCCTCCCTCGGGATACAAGAGAACTTCTTCCGGAGGTGGGAGTTGAAGACCTCATGGACAGGGGCCTCTGCCAGACATTCCCAGTTCACCCTCACTACATGTTTGGGTTTGCCAGGTATGTCCAGCAGCCTTCCCCGCCATCTGATCCAACTCACCACCAGGTGGTGATCAGTTGACAGCTCTGCTCCTCTCTTCACCCAAGTGTCCAAAACATATGGCCGCAGATCTGATGATACGACCACTAAGTCTATCATCAATCTTCGGCCTAAGGTGTTCTGGTTCCAAGTACACTTATGAACTACCTTGTGTTTGAACATGGTGATTGTTATGGCCAATCCATGACTCACACAGAAGTCCAATAACAAGGCACTGCTCGAGTTCTGATCGGGGAGGCCGTTCCTCCCAATCACACCCCTCCAGGTTTCTCCATCATTGCCCACGTGAGTGTTGAAGTCACCCCATGGACCCACCACTCGTGGGGATGAGCATTGGGGTAGGGTGCAATGCAGGCCGGGTGGAAGGAAAAGGTGGGGACCAGAACGTGCCAATTTCCGGCATTGCAGACTGGTCCTCGGGACGTGGAATGTCACCTCTCTGGCAGGGACGGAGCCTCAGCTGGTGCGGCGGTACCAACTAGATATAGTTGGGCTCACTTCGACACACAGCATGGGCTCTGGTACCAAATTCCTGGAGAGGGGCTGGACTCTTTACTTTTCCGGAGTTAGCCAAGGTGACAGGCACCGGGTGGGTGTGGGGATACTCACAAGTCCCCAGTTGAGCGCCGCCATGTTGGAGTTCTCCCCGGGAAATGAGAGGGTCGCCTCTATACGACTGCGAGTAGCTGGGGGAAAGGCTCTGACTGTGTGTGTGCTTATGCACTGAATAGCAGTTTGGAGTATCCGGCCTTCTTGGAGTCTCTGGGTGGTGTCCTGGATAAGGCTCTGGCTGGGGACTCTTTAGTTCTGCTGGAGAACTTCAATGCTCACGTGATATGGAAATATACCATAATTAATTATATGCTTATATTAAATCAATTTGAAGCTTTGAAAGCATCGCAATTGCATTGCCAATGAATATTAGGTTAGAAAATACAACATTATCCCGTTCTATCATGATTTCCGGTATAAACACGCCCCCTGCTGGTCTTCATCCGAATACAGATAAAGACACAGATCATTTCCTTGGTTGAACAGATGCATACATATGCAGATCTCTGTACACTATGATTCCATAGCTACATTAATCACCTCCCCACACACTCTGTATATCTCTCTCATCAACCAATCACTTATGGGCTCTGCTTTAATCTTTTGTTTTCAGCACTTTTCATTGGCTGTCAGTCCTTTGTTCTCTGTTGTTAAAGGTAAAAAAGGCAACTCGTCAACAGGAAGTAGTAATAAATCAACAGGAGGTAGTATTTAACTTGCTAGACATAGTAATAAATAGATCAAGAGTCACAGTAGTAAATCAGTAGGAAGTACTAAAACACCACAAGGAGTAGTTGTACACTAAAAGAAAGCAGAAGCAGTATTCAGACGAGAGGAGGAGGTAAGTAACTGACAGGAGCAGTATTCAGATGAGAGGAGGTGGTGAGTAACTGACAGGAGCATTATTCAGATGACAGGAGGTGTTGAGTAACTGACAGGAGCAGTATTCAGACGAGAGGAGATGGTAAGAAACTAACTGACAGGAAATCACAGTAAATCAAGGAGACAAACAGGAAGTGAAGTAGCATATAATCTGACCTGGAAGTAGTGGTAAGGGTCCATGGCCAGCAGTTTGAGAACCATCTCAGCTGTGAAGATTCCTGTGAAGACCTGATGAAGACGGGATGTCAGAGGTAGAAGGAAACGAGATCAATTTTCCACAATTTATATAGTTCTACCCTCAGCTGTCATGCAATGGTCCAGTTATTTATCTATTTTTCGAAGGGGGGGGGCAAATTAAAGTAGTTTTCACCATGGATTCCCCTCTGTTCTGTCTCTATGGTAAAAAAGAATGGCGCTTTCAATAAGTACCTGAACTTAGAGTGGCTATAAAAAGTGTGCACACCTGTTAAAATGGCAGATTTTTGTGATGTTAAAGCATGAAACCAAGATAAATCACATCAAACCGTTTCACCCTTAATGTGAAATTGTAACCTATAAAAATAAAGTGAAAAACAATCAGGGGAAAAAAGAAAAATACATAACTTACTGTAACCTGGTTTTATAAGTGTGCACATCCTGTGGGGATGTGGCTGTATTCAGAATGAACCAATCACTCAGACTCATGTTAATGAAGTTTTACTTTAAGTTCTGGCAGGAAAACTCTTTTGCATGCAGGCCTGAAGTTATATTTTATCCTGCCATGCTCATCTCTCACGCATGCTCGCTCATAATTCCCCTTGCTGTCATTGTGTGGGGCTGTCAACTGAGATATCAACTGTTCACATGACCTGTTCTCATCGATCAACTGTTCACATGACCTGTTCTCATCTAGCAACTTTTCACATGACCTGTTCTCATCTCAACTGTTCACATGACCTGTTCTAACTGTTCACATGACCTGTTCTCCTCTATCCAACAGCGCACTGAAACCTGCATGGTTAGCCTGTCATCCTGCTGCTGTCTTTTTAACGGTTTCTCTCCTTGCCTTTAGTGCGTTCGTGCTGCTGTTATGTGTGTCTCTCCACCTCCCCATCACTGCCTAGTCCTCACAGATTCATCAGTTTCATCTCTTCATCAGCTTCATCAACCTTATCAATCTCAGCAGAAGTCATCAGTCACCACCACCAGTGTCTGGACTCCACGGGAGATATACTATGCAGTTGCTCAGTGCTGATGCCTCTTGATTAAAAAAATCTTACTGATAAGTCTCAGTATGTTAGCCTTTCTTGACATGACTTGAAAGAAAGAAAGAAAGAAAGAAAGAAAGAAAGAAAGAAAGAAAGAAAGACACTTTATTTTGTCAATGTATTCTTACAACGAATTTCACTCTTACAGTTTATGTGTTCTCTGCGTGTAACCCATCCTATTGTATAGGAGCAGTGGTCAGCTGTGGCGCAGCATCCGGGGACCAACGCCAGTCCTTCTTTCCATTGCCTTGCTCAGGGGCACAGACAGGAGTATCAACCCTAACATGCATGTCTTTTTGCTGGTGGAAGGAAACCGTAGCACCCGGAGGAAACCCACGCAGACACAGGCAGAACATGCAAACTCCACACAGAAAAGGGCCTGGGACAACCTGGGGTTCTAACCCAGGACCATCTCGCTGTGAGGCAACAGTGCTAACCACTGGGCCACCATGCCGCCCCCTTTAAATCATCTGTTATATGATAAACAATTATATTTACTTCATTCACTATGTCTCTCCTGATTGCTATAGTAGTTAGTATACACCTGCCATCAATTAAAGTGACCGTGATTAACCCCAACTAAAGTTCAGCTGTTCCTGTAGGATTTTCCTGACATCTTCTTGGTTGCATCCAACTGAAAAAGCCATGAATCACAAAGAGTTTACAAGGCATGAACGCGAGCTCACATTAAAGGAGCTGCAGGCATTTCTGGCAAGTACTGGTTGCTCCCTACATGTGACAAAACATCGCCTGTATTCTTCATATATCTGAACTATAGAGTACGGTGGCAAGATGAAAATCTTTTCATATATATATATACATATATATATATATAAAAAATAAAATCCAAGCCCAGTTAAATGTTGTAAAAGGATACATCCAGTCTCCCAAAAACATGCAGAAAAACGTTGCTATGGTGTGATAAGACCAAGGTTGAACCTTTTGGTCATAATCCCAAAACTGTAATGATTTAGGAGAGACTGGCAGATGAGAACCCAAACGCATGACTCAAAGACAGTCAAGTTTAGGATACAAAAGAATTTAATTTGATCAAAAGGCAGGCAGAGGTTAAAATACTGGGAAATCAGTTCGATAGGAGACCAAAACAGACAACGGGCAGAATGAACACAGAGAAAATTCTGGATATCTAGGCAACACAACACACTAGACTATCCGGCAGGGAATTATTGAAAAGGGATTGGTAGAAGTACGTAGTGTGGGCTGATTGGGAGGCAATGAGCTGCAGGTGAGGAGATGGGCAGGGAAACCAGGAGACTGAGTGGTGAGATGGCCAGGCCGGAAGAGGAGACAGGATCTCAGGTTATGAACTGGTTGACCTCATGACAGAACCCCCTCTCCCCTTTGGAATGGCTCCTGACGGTCCACCACGCTGGTCAGGATGGGCCTGGTTTGAAGTCCTTGATGAGGGAGGGATCCAAGCTGTTGCAGGCAGGGACCCAGGAGTGTTCTTGGGGGGGGGGGGGGGGGGGGGCGTAACCCTTCCAGTCCAAGAGATACCGGGCACCCCTGCCTCGCCATTGGAATTTGATGAGGCAATGGACTGTGTGGATCGGCACCCCATCGATGAGTTTGGGAGTGGTGGGGGTCTGGGGGAGAGCTGAAGTGCGGTCAAAGCAATGGGCTTAAGCTTGCACACGTGGAATGTAGGGTGGATCCTCATGAACTGGGGGCAGGTGGAGATGGACAGCCACAAGGTTGATCACCTTGATGATGGGGAATGGATACATGAACTGCGGTGCCAAGTTCATGGACTCTACACAGTGAGGCAAAACAGACAAGCTGTCCTAGGACATAACGGGATGCGACGTCGATAGGTAGTTTGCTGGTAGCGATCGGAGGAGCACAGAAGGGTGGAGTGAGCCTGCATCCAGGTGTGCTGACACCTCCTAAGGAAAGCCTGGACTGAGGGGATGCTAGCCTCGTGTTCTTGTTCAGGGAACAGGGGTGGTTCGTAACTCTGGGAGGAGCGCTGAAAGGGCAAGAGGCCAATGGCCAAACTGGGAAGGTTGTGAGTGTATTTGACCCAGAGGAGTTGTGTTGACCAGCAGGATGGGTTGCGGGAGCAAGGCAGTGCAGGACAGTTTTCATCTCCTGGTTCAAGCGTTCGGGTTGACCGTTGGGCTTGGGGTGGAAACCAGATGACAGGGTAGCCTTGGCTCCTAGAAGGCAACAAAATTCTGACCAGAAACAGGATGTGAATTGAGGCCCCCGCTCAGAGACCACGTCACAGGGAAGACTGTGTAGGCGGAAACATATGACTTAACAAAATCCCTGCTTTGTCTTTGGCTGTGAGTAATTTGGGTAGTGGAATGAAGTGAGCAGTCTTAGGAAAATGGTCAACCACTGTGAGGATGATAGTGTTACCAGCATTACTAGAGGCAGGCAATCCAGTGATGAAGTCTATTGATATGTGGGACCAGGGACGACACGGGATTGGCAAGGGTTGAAAGAGGCCAGGAGGAGGTTGATGGGAGCCTTTGTGCTGGGTGCAGGTCATACAGGCAGCTATGAACTCCTTGCCATCCTTCTCTATGGACTGCCACCAAAACCATTGCTGCAACAAAGCCAGGGTGCACCAGACAGGAGGAATGGCCCCACTGCAGAACCTAAGAGCGAAGATTGGCAGTAACAAACAGACAGCCATCAGGGCAAGAACTAGAGGCAGGGTGTGTTTTACCTGGTCTTTTACTTCCCAGGTTAAGCCCCGATTACACAGGTTGGAGGGAGGATGTTCTCAAGTTGAAAAAGGGAAAGCATTGGACTATTGCTGCTGGGAGAGTGCACCTGGCTTCATTTTTTGAAGTCAGGGAGAAATTAAAATGATTAATTTGACCTGTCTGGCATTCAATTGTTTGGCTGATTGGATGTACGCGAGGTTTTCTTGATCAATCCAGACCACAAATGGTTGCTCTGCTCCCTCCAACCAGTGCCTCCATTCTTCTTCAGCCTGCTTCACCACCAGTAATTCATGATTGTCGATGTCATAATTATTTTCCGCCGGCGATAATTTGCAAGAGAATAAGGCACAAAGGTGTATCTTCTGGTCCTCTGTCAATCATCATGTGAGTACCGCTCCAACATCTGTGTCTGAGGCATCTACCTCCACTATAAATTGATCAGCTGGGTCTGGAAAAACAAGAATGGGAGCAGGCGAGAAACATCTTTTTAACTCACCGAATACATCTTCAGCCACTGAAGACCATTGGAAGGGAGCTCTTAGGGGGGTGAAGGCAGTCAAGGGGGCTGCAACCGAACTGTAGTTTCGGATGAAACAACGATAAAAGTTCACGAATTGCAGGAAATGCTGGAGCCATTTACAGGTCAAGGGAATGGGCCAGTTCATGACCACTGTAGTCTTAGCTGCATCCATCCGGACACCTTTGGTGTAAATAATAAACCCAATGAAAGGACACCTCCAGGATGTAAAACTTGCATTCACTGCCTTAACGAACAGTTGATTCTCCAGGAGCCTCTGGAGCACCTGATGCACATGTTCCTGCTTGGTTTTAGAAAAAATGAGAACGTCATCTATCCATTATCCAATCCACTTATCCTGCTCTCAGGATCACGGGGATGCTGGAGCCTATCCTAGTGGTCATTGGGCAGTAGGTGGGGAGACACCCTGGACAAGTCGCCAGGCCATCACAGGGCCCACACACACACACACACACACACACACACACACACACACACACACACACACACACACACACACACACAGGGACAATTTAGTACAGCCACAGAGGAGAATGTCATCTAAATACACAAATACAGATATTGAGCATATGCCAAAGCTCATTGTTGACTGACCAGGCCTTGAAACACTGCAGGGGTATTTGTGAGACCAAACGGCAGGACTATGTATTTGTAGTGGCCACTGGGGGTGTTGAAAGTTGCCTTCCAAGTGTCCTCTTCTTGAAGCGATAAGCATTTCTGAGGTCAAGTTTAGAAAAGATAGTAGCTTCTCGCAAAAGTTCAAAAGCAGAAGAGATGAGCATAAGAGGGTACCTGTTTTTGATAGTTATGTTGTTGAGCCCCCTGTAGTCGATGTAAGGTCTAAGGGACTTATTCTTTTTCTCCATGAAGAAAAATCCCGTGCCATAAGGGGACGAAGAGGGCCGGATGACCCCCGCCAACGGTGCATCATTGATATACTGCTCCATAGCCTTAGTTTCAGGGGCCGACAAGGAGTACAGCCATCCCTTTGGAGGAGACATGCGCGATAACAAGTCAATGGCACAGTCGTATGGTCGATGTGGTGGCAAGGAGGTGACGCGGGTCTTGTTGAACTCCTCTTTCATGCCAAAGTATTCCTTGTGAACTCCAGACAGATCTGGGAAATCAGAGGGGGTAGGCAAACTAGGAACTGATGAGTGTGAAGGCTTGAGACAGACAGCATGAAGGCTCCACTAAAGGATGGTTCCTGATGACCAGTCTAAGTGTGGCTTATATTTCCTTAGCCAAGGATAGTCCAGAACGATGGGTTGCAGTGGTGCATGACTGAAATGGAAGTTGAGTGTTTTGGTGTGATTACCTGACATGCTCAATTGGCGGGGTTAACTGATGGGTATACCAGCAGCGACGACGGCTATCGAGAGCAGTGTCAAGGGTGGCTCTCTCCAGGGGCTTCTGTTTGATCCCCAGTCGAGAGGTCAGAGTCATGCCAGAAAGGTTGGCGTCAGTGCCAGAGTCAATGAAGATGATGACTGGGTGGTCCTGACCAGAGCAGCTATGAGGAGCCTGGATGATGGGTCAAGAAGACTTATCAGAGTCTATGGTCCAGCTCACTAGCACTCTCTGGAAGACTGGTGAGCCCTGTCTTTTACTGGACAAGACGACATGAAATGGCCCTCCTGGCCACAATACATGCAACATGTTAGCTCAACTCTCAGGAGAACCTCAGGGGTGCTCTGAGCTGATGGGACTGAAGACTGCTGGAAATGGGGTGGAGAGTGTGACCGTGCTGGAAACATGAAAGACTGATCTTTCTCTCTCCTGTTCCCTACCAGGGAATTGACATTACAAGTCAGATTTCAGCCCGCCAGGTCATCTTTAATGCAATAGGAAAGCCTGTGGTAAAATGCATCGAGAAGGGAGGAGGCGTTCCAGCTGTGATGGTGTAAAACTCGATGGAGTAGTCTGTGACTGTCCTTCATCCTCTAGGTTACGTTCATCAACTCCCGAGCTGCCTCTCCACCGGAAGTGACCTGGTCGAAGACCTTAAGGAGCTTGGCAGAGAAGGAACCTATCGAGGAGCAAGCAGGCAAATTTTCCCTCCCATTCGGCAGTTCCCCAATCCTTGGCTTCCCCGGTAAGCAGGGAGATGATGTACACCACCCTGGACTGCTCGGTGGGAAAGGCTGAAGCCTCAAGTTAAAAAAAAGAGAGCACTACACTGGGACAACAGGAACCAGGAGCCCCAGAGCATCGTTCCAGCAGTGGCATGCGTGCTTCAGACGTCAATGAACAGGGAACTGGGGAAGTGGGAGGAACAGTGGTGGCTGAGCTCTGATTGGCAACGGGAATCTTCTGCAAATGCTCCTGGATAGACTCCGTGTTGTGGTCGTGGCAAGCGTTCATCTTCCATAGGCCATCTGTTATGGAGGTAAATTGGGGATCATGGCATTGCTCCCTCCAGGTTGGGGATGAGTTGTTGCCTCAAGTGAATGAGTTCAAGTATCTCGGGGTCTTGTTCATGAGTGAGGGTAGGACAGAGCGGGAGATTGACAGGCAGATTGGTGCAGCATCAGCAGTAATGCGGATGTTATACCGGACTGTTGTGGTGAAGAAGGAGCTGAGACAGAAGGCAAAGCTCTCAATTTATCAGTCAATCTTTGTTCCAACCCTCACCTATGGTCATGAGCTTTGGGTAGTGACTGAAAGGGTGAGATTGCGGTACAAGCGGCTGAAAAAAGTTTCCTCCATAGGGTGTCTGGGCTCAGCCTTACAGATAGGGTGAGGAACTTGGACATCCGGAGGGAGCTTGGAGTAGAGCCGCTGCTCCTTCGCATCGAAAGGAGCCAGTTGAGATGGTTCAGGTATCTGATTAGGATGCCTCCTGGGCGCCTTCCTTTGGAGGTTTACTGGGCACGGCTAACTGGGAGGAGACCCTGGGGTAGACCCACAACTCGCTGGAGGGACTACATGTCCAATATGGCCTGGGAACACCTTGGGATCCCCCAGGAGGAGCTGGAGGGCATTGCTGGGGAGAGGGATGTCTGGAGTGCCCTACTTAGCTTGCTGCCACCGTGACCCGACCCTGGAAAAGCGGCTGAAGATGAGATGGCATTGTAGGGTGCCAACTTGCACCAACAGCTCCTTCTGAAGTGCTTTCGAGTCAGCTGGGTTCATGTTTTGCCAGATTGTACTGTAATAATTAAAGAGACTGGCAGATGAGAACCCAAATGCATAACTCAAAGACAGGCAAGGTTTAGTTCACAAAAATTTTCACTTTGGTTAAAAGGCAGGCAGAGGTCAAAACACTGGGGAAATCAGTTCGATAGGCAACCAAAACGGACAAGGAGCAGGCAGACAGGAAAACTGGTTCCTGCAGAGTTCAGGCTACTGGGAAGTCAGCTCAAAACAGGCGACCAGCGCAGACAAGGGGCAGACAGAAGAAATTGAGTCCTGAGATCAGGCAACAGAGGCAACCATGGGGCGGTCAGGCAGGATGAGGGAGAAAACACTGGATAGCCTGACAGCAAAACATTCTGGACAATCTGGCAGGGAACTAGTGAAAAGTGACCAATATAAGTAGTGTGGGCTAATTGGGATGGAATGAGCTGCATATGAGAAGATGGGCAGGGAAACCAGGAGAGGGAGTGATGAGATGGCCATGCTGGAAGGGGAGACAGGATCTGAGGTTATGAACTGGATAAACTGGTGGCCCTCATGAAAAAAAGGTATGTTTGGTGCAAAAACAACACAGCACATGACAAAAGAACACCATACCCACAGTGAAGCATGGTGGTGGCAGCATCATGCTTAAGGGCTGCTTTTCCTCAGCCGGAACTGGGGCTTTTGTCAAGGTGGAGGGAATCATGAATAGGTCCAAATACCAGTTGATTTTGGGCAAACCCTTCAGGCATCTGCTAGAAATCTGAAGATGAAGAGGAATTTCCCCTTTCAGCACGACAATAACCCAAAGCAACCCAAAGCATACATCCAAATCAACAAAGGAATGGCTTCACCAAAAGAAGATCAACATTTTGGAATGGTCAAACCAGAGACCAGACCTGGATCCAATTGAAAATCTGTGGCATAACCTGAAGAGGGTTGTGCAAGATGTCCTTGCAATGTCATGGATCTAGAACCTTTTTGCGAAGAAGAGTGGGAAAATATTGCCAAGTCAAGATGTGCCAAGCTGATAGACGCTTACCCAACAGACTAGGTGCTGTAATAAAATCAAGTTACCTCAACAGAATGTTAATTAGGGGTGTGCACAATTATGCACCCTGGTTACTATTGTAAGCTTCTTTTTTTTCCTGAAAGGTTTCAATTTGTTTTTCATCTTTTTTCACAATTTCCAATTTCACAAATCTTGTTTTACACAATCTTATAGCTTGCAATTTCACATTATAGGTGGAAAAAGTTCTGGCATGGCTTATCTTGAATTCATGTTTTTTAAAACAAGGATTTCCACACTGCCTGGCATGCCACCCAAAATGACATGAATTAAAGGAAACATAACAAAAACTAACAAAGTAAACCAAAATGACATGAATTAAAGGAAACCATAACAAAAACTAACAAAGTAAACATGTAACAAGCATAAATTAAATGAACAAAAGAAAGGGGAAACGTTAACAAAAAAAGTAAATAAATAAGCAAAAGGGAAAAGGAGAATAGAAGAGAAATCAGAATCAGAAATACTTTACTCACCCCTGAGGGGAAACTGGGTCCTATTACAGACAGTCACGCTCTAGTAAAGAAAAAAATAACAAGATACAAGATAACAGAAATAAACAGAAAAAAGAAAAAGGAAAGAATAGAAACAGAAGATAAAATAAGAAAAAGAAATAAGAATAAAATATATAAACACATGTGCACCATGCTCTATCTATACTGTATAGGCTCGGTGCATTAATGTCGCGCTACGGAACTTCGGGTGTGTCTGTTTGCATAAGAACTTCCGGTACAGCCGGATGCTTACGTCCTGCTGAGTCATTAGCTAGCTGCTAACTTATCCATCCAAATCTTAATTTCTTCCAAAAATCAATGAATCAAACAGGGCAAAAAGGGACGTTCAAGTATTAATGCCGTGAACCAGGCTCCACTGAGCACTGTTGTGTGCCACGGTATAATTATCTTCTAAATTTCCATTCATTTCCTAGTAACTGTGAGGAAAGAGCTAAGTGGCTAGTGAAGATTTGGAGGGATGCATTTACCGTTATCAAGAGTACAAAAGTGTGCAGTCGGCATTTTGAACCAGGTGATTTCGCTGTGCCAGCTATAGGTGTGTTAAGGAGGCTCAAGAAATGAGCTGTCCCCACACTCTTTGCATGGAATGAGTAATCCAAACCCGCACCCAGGCTAGGTGTGTGGGAGCACCGGCAGCGTCCTGCTGTCGCCCCTCTGCCAGCTCTGATAATGAAATGGATGTCAGCAGCTGCCTGCAAGAGCATGGCTATTGTGTGGCTCCTAATCCTTCCGCTTTGGATGATGCCCTGGCCCAAAACAAGCCAATGAGGAAACAAATAGAAGTGCTCCAGAAAAAACCGTCCAGCTCAGTCCAAATTCAGCCTGAGGCAATTTGCAGGTTCCGATGAGGACATTCGGTTTTACACCAGGTATGTCTGATTTGTATTATTTCCTTTAATCCCCCATGCCAGCTAACTAGCCAGCACTAGCATAGTTCTAATGATGCCATTACTCACCCTCGTAGTTGTCGATGTAGCTCGAAATATACATCTTAAACCCTTTTTCTTTTTTGCTCGTCTGAGCTACCAAGGAAGCATTCACGATGCAATGTACATCATTGACCATGATTTTAGGGAGGTCCTGCAAACAGCGAGAGTAAAACAAAGCCATCTCTTCTCTCAACAACCAGACCAGAAGTTCTTGTGCAAGTACTCGTACATCGGAAGTCGAACGACACCATCTTACGCACCCAGGCTATTACTGCAGTATGAAACAAACACCGACAAGGTAAAATAAGTCGAAGGTCCAGTCTAATGACCATTAACTTGGAGTGTCTGACACTCTGAGGGAGTTGTAAAGCTTGATGGCCACAGGAAGATATGACATCCTGTGGCACTCTGTAGCGCATTTCAGCAGAATGAGTCTATTACTAAAAGTACTCCTGTGCCCAACCAGCACGTCATGGAGTGGGTGGGAGACATGTCCATGATGGCACATAACTTCAACAGCGTTCTCCTCTCAGAAACCGCCACCAGAGAGTCCAGTTCCATCCCCACAACATCACCGGCCCTGCGGATCAGTTTCCTGAGCCTGTTTGCATCCGCTACCCTGAACCTGCTGCCCCAACACACAACAGCAAACAGGAGAGCACTGGCCACCACAGACTCATACCACATTCTGAGCATCGTCTGGCAGATATTGAAGGACCTCAGCCTCCTCAAAAAGTAGAGACGACTCTGTCCCTTCTTGTAGAGGGCATCAGTGTTCTTAGCCCAGCCCAGTTTATTGTCTATATACACCCCCAGTTACTTGTAGTATTCCAGTGTCCACACTGACCCCCTAGATGGAGACGGGGGTCACTGTGTTATGGCCCTCCTCGGGTATTGAACTCTTGTCTGTGTCGGTAAGACTCTTTTATCTCCCGAGGGAATTTCCCCAGGTGTTTGTCACCATTGTGTACATTCATCCCAAGGCAAATACGGAATTTGCGGCATAAACCATCTTCAAAGTAATATAGCCACTTCAGTTCATCTCTCTGGATGCCCCCAACATTGAACTGGGAGACTTTAACCACTGTAACTAGAAGATAACATTGAACAGCTTTTATCAATATGTCAGCTGTCCTATGCATCATAATAAAACTCTGGACCTCTGTTATGGCTCCGTAAAGGCAGCATACAAGTTGGAGGCGGGCCCCGCCCTCGAACTTCCGATCACAATACAGTGTATCTTCGGCCTGTTTATAAGACTGTAGAGAGAGAAAGTGCACGTAAGGCAGGTGAAGGTCTGGAATGCTGACTCCTCTCTTGCCCTGCAGGGGTGCTACGACTGCACAGACTGGTCGGTGTTTACTGAATCCTTAGACAATATTGATGAGCTAACGGACATTGTGTGTAGCTATATCTCCTTTTGTACAGACAATGTGATTCCCACCAAGGCTGTCAAGATTTTCCCTAACAACAAACCATGGGCTTCATCAGCCCTTAAGGGTATGATTCATAAAAGGAAAAATGCTTTTAAAGAGGGCGATGGCACTGCAGTTAAGGAAACAAAGAAGGAGATCAGGTCAGAAATGAAAAGGCTAAACTCAGGTACAGAGATAAAATAGAAGCTCAGCTGAGCAGTACCAATTTTAGGGTCGCCTGGAACAGTATGAAGTCTATGACCGGGTGTAAAGAGAAAGGCAACAGGAACATTGCTCTGGCTTTCTGGCTCTTCTCCTTTACCTTGTTCCTTCCTTCGCTACCGAAAGGCAAACAGCGGTTTTTTCCTTTGTTTTGCTTCTGCAACCTGAAATCTGAGGATTTGGAGGTACAGTTGGGGCAGAAAATTAAGAGTCAAGTTTATGGTCTACATGAGGTTTTTGTTTTCTGTTGTTATTTCATTATTTTTGCTTGTTTGGAAAGTTTCTCCTCAGCACAAAGATGTGACCCCATTTTCAAACTACCCATCCAGAATTTAAGTTGAGTCCTCAGGGCTGCACAGTGCTACAAAAAAATCGCTCTGTGCGATGAATTAATTTACTGCAGTAGTGCGATACAGTTTTGTATGTGTGTGTGTGAGAAAGAGCCGCTTGTGTGTGTGAAGTGAGAGTTTGTGTGCTTGTTTGTGTGTGAGAGGAATGGATGGCATGCCGCTCTTCTACTCTGCAGTTGTAGTCTATTCTACTCGGTATTTGTAGTCTATTCTACTCTACTAGTTCTAGTCTATTCTACAGGGTAGTTGTAGTCTATTTTACTCGGTAGTTGTAGTCTATTCTACAGGGTAATTGTAGTCTTCTATTCGGTAGTCTATTCTACTCAGTAGTTCTAGTCTATTCTATTGGGAAGTTGTAGTCTATTGTGATTAAAAATCATGTCCCCGGCTGCATATGTGGCCAGGCCCAGCGGCCAATAGCAGGGCCGTACTTTAAAAACACTAACAGAATTTAGGTAGATTAAAAAAACAAATAAAATAAAAAATAAAAGCCAACAACGCCAGCTGGAGGTTAACAGAACTAGGACTCGGAATGGCTCACGGGTTCTTTAAAATCAGGGAAGCAGAGTAAAAAAAACAAACAGAAATCTAAAACCCACAAAAGATTTATAACAGTTCAACAATAGGAAGGATGGTACCACCCACAAGTCCCAAGTCCCAGTCCGGCTCCTCTCCAGCATCCACGTCCCCACCTCTGTTGCACAATGTCGTGCCACTCTCCCACGCCAGCTGCCCAAGCCCTCTGACCCCATTGGATCTGTGGAGGAGTAAACAAAGGGCGAGTAGCATCTTCCCTGCTGCCAGTCAGCCACAGCTCATCCCAGCTATGAATCCTGAGCTGCCTCGCCGTGCCCACCACCCAAATCTGCCAGAGGGTATTTATGGTCCTCCTGGGCGGCAGCCGAAAAACCGCCAACCCAGGCCTGAGTGAATATGTGTTGGCGGACACCGGCCACTGCACTCGTCCCTCTGCCGGCAGACAGGGAAACCAGCCCGCCACAGTCCGGGCTGCTCTCTGCTGCGTTGGACCGCCGTCTCCTGTCCTCTCCACGCACGTCCGTGTCTCCATCTTGTGTCTCTATACCCACTGGCCAAAAAACCCACTAACATCCGCCTTTTTACATTGACCAAAGGCAGAAATTAGCGGGTTTTTTGCAGGTTTTTTGGCCAGTGGGAAAGGGTATCTTGTGGCATCCTGATTACCTGCAGTACACCTGTCGCTCATCCTGTGCTTAGTCTTTGAGTGGAGGTGTAGCTGTCCACAGGTCATTGCACAGTTCATCCTCCATTGTTGAGTGCAAATCAAAAACACCTCAATCAAAACATAAAAAACAGACCAAGTGATAAAAAAAATCAAACGAACATGCGGAATAAAATACTACCCACACTCAAACAACATGCAACTGGAAAAAACAAAACTCCACATAAGTATGGAACCTGCACAAAAGGCATTTCTGACCCTGTCAGACGTACACTACATCCAACACCAATTCCCACAAATCCTAGGGTAAGTCAAAACATAATAATTTCCCCTGCAGCGCTTAAGACGTATACCCAATTTGATGTTTTCAGTGGTCTGATTATCGTTTTCCTTGTTTTGCAGCTGCACAAGGCCAGAACTAGTGTTCTTCAAACTGAGGAAGAGGCTGCCATTGGGAAGACTGTCTGAAGAGGAGGACGCCATCTTATATGGAAGGCCAGTGTGGGTTCTCTGGCCACCAACCATAGCACAGAGTTGTCTGCACTATGTGGGGTGCTACACAATAGACTTGACGTGAACCAAAAATATGAAGGGACTCACCATGCATGAATTAGTGCAGATAGATTCACAATGGAGACCACAGAAGCTGGTTCATTACTGGGAATGCTCAACAATTAGTGCTCCAACAATTAGTTTCGTTCAAGTTCCCGAAAAGCATCTATATTTTATTCTATTCCACTACTACTACTTTAGGTTGCTCCCGTTAGGGGGCGCCAAAGCGGATCATCTGTTTCCATCTCTTCCTGTCCTCTGCATCTTCCTCTGTCACACCAGCCACCTGCATGTTCTCCCTCACCACATCCATAAACCTCCTCTTTGGCCTTCCTCTTCTCCTCTTCCCTGGCAGCTCCATATTCAGCATCCTTCTCACAATATACCCAGCATCTCTCCTCCACACATGTCCAAACCATCTCAATCTTGTCGCTCTTGCTTTGTCTCCAAATCGTCCAACTTGAACGGTCCATCTCATCTCATCTTCAGCCGCTTTTCCGGGGTCAGGTCGCAGTGGAAGAAAGCTAAGTAGGGCACTCCAGATGTCCCTCTGCCCAGCTCGGGCTCTTCCTGGGGGATCCCAACACGTTCCCAGGTCAGATTGGATATGTAGTCCCTCCAGCGAGTTCTGGGTCTACCGAGGGGTCTCCTCCCAGTTAGCTCCTGCCTGATCTCGTCCGTCAACCTGTCCATCACCATTGCAAACAGGAAAGGGCTCAGAGCCGATCCTTGATGTAATCCCAGCTCCAGCTTGAACCCATCTGTCATTCCAACCACATACCTCACCACTGTCACACTTTATCATCTTCTATTGTCCAATTTTGCTGAGCCTGTGCGAATTGTAGCCTCAGTTTCCTGTTCTTAGCTGACAGGAGTTGCACCCGGTGTAGTCTTCTGCTGCTGTAGCCCATCTGCCTCAAGGTTCGACATGTTGTGCATTCAGAGATGCTCTTCTGCATACCTCGGTTGTAATGAGTGGTTATTTGAGTTACTGTTGCCTTTCTATCAGCTCGAACCAGTCTGGCCATTCTCCTCTGACCTCTGGCATCAACAAGGCATTTTCGCCCACAGAACTGCCGCTCACTGGATATTTTCTCTTTTTCGGACTATTCTCTGTAAACCCTAGAGATGGTTGTGTGTGAAAATCCCAGTAGATCAGCAGTTTCTGAAATACTCAGACCAGCTCGTCTGGCACCAACAACCATGCCACGTTCAAAGTCACTTCAATCACCTTTCTTCCCCATTCTGATGCTCGGTTTGAACTGCAGCAGATCGTCTTGACCATGTCTACATGCCTAAATGCATTGAGTTGCTGCCATGTGATTGGCTGATTAGAAATTTGCGTTAACGAGCAGTTGGACAGGTGTGCCTAATAAAGTGGCCGGTGAGTGTATATTCAATTCAATTCAATTCAATTTTATTGTCATTAAAAACAATGTGCAGGCACATGTTAAAAATGAAATGAGGGCTGTGGTTTCACCAAACAATGCAAGACAGACACAGACAAACATAGCAAACACAGTATAAGATATACACACATGAAGACCAAAAGCTAAAAATAAGTTAAAAAAGAGCTGGAGTACAAAATATTTAAAAATATCTACAGACATTCAGTGGGTAGCCAGGTTCAGGTGGGCAACAGCTTGTGGAAAGAAGCTGTTTTTGAGCCTGGTAGTGTGGGCCCTGAGGCTCCTGTAGCGCCTCCCAGAGCGCAGGGTGGAGAACAGTCCATGGTTGGGATGGGTGGGATCTCTGCTGATACTCAGACCCCTTCGAAGGCAGCGTTTGTGATAAATGTCTTTTATGGCTGGGAGCTGGGTACTGGTGATGTGCTGGGCCGCCTTGACGACCCGCTGCAGAACTTTCTGGTCTACTGATGTGCAGTTGCCGTACCACACTGAGATGCATCTGGTCAGGATGCTCTCTATGGTGCAGTGGTAGAAGTTGGTGAGAATTTTGGGGGGTAGACGGGCGCTCCTCAAACTCCTCAGGAAATGCAGGCGTTGTTGGGCCTTTTTCACAAGGGCCTGGGTGTTTGATGTCCAGGGAAGTTCCTCGCTGATGTGGACTCCAAGGAATTTAAAGCTGGAAACGCACTCCATTTCCACCCTATTGATGTGTATGGGGAAGTGTCTGCAGCTTCTAGACTTCCTGAAGTCGACCATCAGCTCCTTTGTCTTCTGCACATTGAGGACAAGATTGTTGGTAGTACACCATGATGTGAGGTGCTGAATCTCGTCTCTGTAGGCCGTCTCGTCATTGTTGGTGATACGGCCAATGACTGTGGTGTCATCTGCAAACTTAACTATAACATTTGAAGGGTGAGTTGGCAGGCAGTCGTGGGTAAAGAGGGAGAAAAGGAGGGGGATCAGAACACAGCCTTGAGGGGCACCTGTGTTGAGGGCCAGGGTGGAGGAAGAGTGGTCACCTAACTTAACAGACTGAGGTCTGTTGGTCAGGAAGTCCAGGGTCCAGTTACAGAGGGAGGGGTTGAAGCCAAGGGAGAGGAGTTTGGTGGTTAGTTTGGCAGGGATGATAGTGTTGAAGGCAGAGCTGTAATCTATAAACAGCATCAGGACGTATGTGTTGTTAAGTTCAAGGTGGGTCAGAGCAAAGTGCAGGGCAGTGGCAATGGCATCCTCAGTAGACCTTTTGGGATGGTAGGCGAACTGATGTGGGTCGAATGTGGGGGGGATAACGTTTTTGATGTGAGCCAGAACCAGTCTCTCAAAGCACTTCACGGCAGTGGGGGTGAGTGCTATGGGTTGGTAGTCATTCAGACATGTGGATATTGGTTTCTTGGAGACAGGAATGATAGAGGTGGTCTTAAAGCATGCCGGGACTTTACTTTGGGACAGTGAGAGGTTAAATACAGGTGTGAAGACCTCAGCCAGCTGGTCGGCACATTCCCGGTAGACCCAACCCGGTATGCCGTCTGGTCCGGCAGCCTTCCGTGTGTTCACTCTGCGCAGTGATTCTCTGACCTCTGCAACTGATAGAGTGAGCAGGCTGGGTCAGTATTGTCCTTGTCGAAGCGGGCATAGAAATGATTTAGCTTGTCTGGCAGGGAGGCATCATGGACAGCGGGACCGCGATTAGAGCTTTTGTAGTCTGTGTTAGACTGAATGCCTTGCCACATTCACCGAGGATCAGAGTTATTGTGAAAGTGGTCCTCTATTCGTAGGGAATATTTATGTTTGGCTGTTCTGATGCCCTTTTTGAGGTTTGATCTGGCTGCGCTGTAGGCCTCACAGTTACCTGACTTGAACGCTGCATCCAACACTTTCAGCAGCTGCTGGACCCCACTGGTCATCCAGGGTTTCTGGTTTGGAAAGGTGCGGACTGATTTTTTTGTTGTGACACTCTCAGTGCAAAAGTTAATGTAGGCTAGTATGGCAGATGTCTGTTCATTAATGTCTGTATGGGAGCCATGGGTAGCTGAATGTGCAAAAATACTCGTCTGTGTTTTCAAACAGTCCTGGAGTTCAGAGACTGCTCCTTCTGGCCGGACAGTGATTGTCTTTACTGCTGGCTTGATCCGTTTTATTAGGGGTTTGTAGGTTGGGACCAGGAACAGGCAGAGGTGGTCAGAATGCCCCAGATGAGGGCAGGGAGTAGCTTTGTATGAGTCCTTGATGTTTGTAGAGATGGTCCAGGGTGTTTTGTCCCCTAGTGGGGCAGGAGACATGCTGATGGAATTTGGGCAATACAGCCCTGAGGTTAGCCTGATTAAAGTCACTACCTATGATAAAGGCATTGTCCGGGTGTTTGGTCTGTTGTCTGCTGATGGCACATTGTAGCTGCTTAAGTGCTTCCTCCGCATTAGCATGTGGGGGATGTACACAGCGGCGATGGTAATGGCCGTTAGCTCCCTGGGCAGGTAAAAAGGCCTGCACTGAATCATAAGGTGCTCGAGATCAGCAGAGCAATGCTTTTCGACGATCTTTATATTGTTGCACATACTCAAACCTCCTCCGCGGACCTTGCCGGAGTCCGTTGTCCTGTCGGCACGAAAGGCTGTGCGGCCCGCTAGCTCGACTGCCGAGTCACTATGTTGCTGTTGAGCCAAGTCTCCGTAAACATCAGCAGACAGCAGTTCTGCAGCCTTTTCTGAGAGGACAGCCTGAGTCTTATCTCGTCCATTTTGTTAGCCAACGACCGGACATTAGCCATGAAGATGCTGGGGAGGGAAACTTTGAAGGGAGCGCTACTTAGCTTAGCATGTAGCCCGCCACGTTTTCCCCTCTTTTGTTTACGTTGCCGACAGGGGGCAGTGTTTCCACTGCAAGACTGGTGAGCGGATAATATCGATGGGGGAGTTGTCCGTGATGGTGGAGGGAAGTGAGTAATCCGCTCTGAGGTTTAAAAGTTCCTGACGGCTGTAGAAGAGCGCATGACCTACACTTGTAAGTAAACTTAAAACTAACGTATAAATAACAAAGAAAACACGACACTGAACAGGGAACCACAGTAGCCGCTGCGTCCAGCGCGCTGCCATCTTGAATCTCTTATCCCCTCATCATATTATATATATATATATATATATATATATATATATATATATATATATCAACACTGATACAGGAAAAAAAAAGTTTTAATACACTGCATTACGGGCCGGTTTCGTGCAACACGCACTCATCAGCTGCCCATTAGTAGCTGATGAGTGTACGTTGCACGAAACCGGCCTGTACTGCAGTATATTAAAACTTGTTTTTTCTGTATCTGAGTTGATATTCCACCCCTCATTAGTTGAGCACTTATAACACCATTGACAGTTTAAAAAAAAAAAGCAATACACACACACACACACACACACACATACAGTGCATCCGGAAAGTATTCACACACCTTCACTTTCCCCACATTTTGTTATGTTACAGCCTTATTACAAAATGGATTAAATTCCTTTTTTTCTCTCATCAATCTACATACAATACCCCATAATGACAAAGCGAAAAAGGTTTTGTAGAAATTTACTAAAAATAAAAAACTGAAATATTGCATGTACATAAGTATTCACACCCTTTACTCAGTACTTGGTTGAGGCCCCCTTGGCAGCGATTACAGCCTCAAGTCTTCTTGGGTATGAAGCTACAAGCTTGCCACACCTATACTTGGGGTATTTCTCACATTCTTCTCTTCAGATCCTCTCGAGCTCTGTAAGGTTAGATGGGGAGCGTCGCTGCACAGCGATTTTCAGGTCTTTCCAGAGATGTTCAAGTCTGGGCTCTGGCCGGGCCACTCAAGGACATTCAGAGACTTGTCCCGAAGCCACTCCTTCGTTGTCTTGGCTGTGTGCTTAGGGTTGTTGTCATGTTGAAAGGTAAACCTTCGCCCCAGTCTGAGGTCCTGAGCGCTCTGGAGCAGGTTTTCATCAAGGATCTCTCTGTACTTTGCTCCATTCATCTTTCCCTCGATCCTGACTAGTCTCCCAGTTCCTGCCGCTGAAGAACATCCCCACAGCATGATGCTGCCACCACCATGCTTCACCGTAGGGATGGTATTAGCAAGGTGATGAGAGGTGCCTGGTTTCCTCCAGACATGACGTTTGGCATTCAGGCCAAAGAGTTCAATCTTGGTTTCATCAGACCAGAGAATCTTGTTTCTCATGGTCTGAGAGTCCTTTAGGTGCTTTCTGGCAAACTCCAAGCGGGCTGTCATGTGCCTTTTACTGAGCAGAGCTTCAAGCTGGCCACTCTACCATAAAGGCCTGACTGGTGGAGTGCTGCAGAGATGGTTGTCCTTCTGGAAGGTTCTCCCATCTCCACAGAGGAACGCTGGAGCTCTGTCAGAGTGACCATCGGGTTCTTGGTCACCTCCCTGACCAAGGCCCTTCTCCCCCGATTGCTCAGTTTGGCTGGGCAGCCAGCTCTAGGAATCCAGCTCTAGGAAGAGTCCTGGTGGATCCAAACTTCTTCCATTTACGAATGATGGAGACCACTGTGCTCTTCGGGACCTTCAAAGCTGTAGGTCCACAGACAATTCCTTTGACTTCATGGCTTGGTTTCTGCTCTGACATGCACTGACAACAGTGGGACCTTTTATAGACAGGTGTGTGCCTTTCCAAATCATGTCCAATCAATTGAATTTACTACGGGTGGACTCCAATCAAGATGTAGAAACATCTCAAGCATGGTCAGTGGAAACAGGATGAACCTGAGCTCAATTTTGAGTGTCATAGCAAAGGGTGTGGATACTTATGTACATGCAATATTTCAGTTTTTTATTTCTAATAAATTTGCAAAAATTTCTACAAAACCTTTTTCACTTTGTCATTATGGGGTAGTGTGTGTAGATTGATGAAAAAAAAAAAGAAGGAATTTACCGTATATACATACATATATACACACACACACACACACAAACACACACACACATACATATATACATATACACACACACACACACACACACACACACACACACACACACACACACACCTCTACTTTTGGCTGCTCCCGTTAGGGGGCGCCACAGCGGATCATCCGTTTCCATCTCTTCCTGTCCTCTGCCTCTTTCTCTGTCACACCAGCCACCTGCATGTCCTCCCTCACCACATCCATAAACCTCCTCTTTGGCCTTCCTCTTCTCCTCTTCCCTGGCAGCTCCATATTCAGCATCCTTCTCCCAATATACCCAGCATCTCTCCTCCACACATGTCCAAACCATCTCAATCTTGCCTCTTGCTTTGCCTCTAAGCCGTCCAACCTGAGCGGTCCCTCTAATATACTCGTTCCTAATCCTGTCCTTCTTCATCACTCCCAATGAAAATCTTATCTTCAACTCTGCCACCTCCAGCTCTACCTCCTATCTTTCCGTCAGTGCCACTGTCTACAAACCATATAACATAGCTGGTCTCACTACCATCTTGTAAACCTTCCCTTTAACTCTTGCTGGTACCCTTCTGTCACAAATCACTCCTGACACTCTTCTCCATCCACTCCACCCTGCCTGCACTCTCTTCTTCACCTCTCTTCTGCACTCCCCGTTACTTTGGACAGCTGACCCCAAGTATTTAAACTCATATGCCTTTGTCACCTTTACTTCTTGCATCCTGACCATTCCACTGTCCTCCCTCTCATTCACGCATAGGTATTCCGTCTTGCTCCTACTGCCTTTCATTCCTCTTCTCTCCAGTGCATACCTCCACCTCTCCAGGCTCTATTTTATCATCTGCAATTCTAAGTGTCTCTGTTTTATGTATTTTATCATCTGCAAACTATTGAATAACAGGAATGAATTGGCCAGCAGTTGCAGACATAGACATAAGCACCTATTTTGTAATTATGAATAAATCATGACAATAGACAAATATCTTTAACCTTGTATGCAAACTACCCCTCCCCCTCCTACTGGATGGTTAGCGATCACATGTATTTGAATGTAAGCACCTCCCCCTTCCCCACTGGATGTTGTGCACGTGATGTGCACGGCGAGACAGTTATATGTACATGTTATGTTCTTTACCGTTTAGCTCTAGTGACAGCTGATGATTGCATATCGCATGAAACAGGCTTGTACTGTCAATTAAAGAATTATTTCAATCACTGGATTATTTTGCTACTTGTTTGTTGAGCACTTTCCCTACTGTTGAGGGTTTCAGTTACTGAAATGTGTATATATATATATAGCATTTTTTTCCGAAACCGTCAATGGTGTTCTTATAAGTGCTCAACTAATGAGGAGCGGAATATCAATACAGATGTATTGATATTCTGTGTGAAATATTTTTTTTTGTGGTGTTTTATACATACACATATATATATATATATATATATATATATATATATATATATATATATATATATATATATATATATACACTACCGTTCAAAAGTTT
Organism: Lampris incognitus; assembly: GCF_029633865.1. Taxonomy (NCBI): domain Eukaryota; kingdom Metazoa; phylum Chordata; class Actinopteri; order Lampriformes; family Lampridae; genus Lampris; species Lampris incognitus. Next base: position 367,547 of record NC_079220.1, read on the forward strand.
GGGATCACATTGAAATGTCCATATTTTTGAAGGAAAAGCACTGTACTTTTCAATGAAGATAACTTTAAACTAGTCTTAACTTTAAAGAAATACACTCTATACATTGCTAATGTGGTAAATGACTATTCTAGCTGCAAATGTCTGGTTTTTGGTGCAATATCTACATAGGTGTATAGAGGCCCATTTCAAGCAACTATCACTCCAGTGTTCTAATGGTACAATGTGTTTGCTCATTGGCTCAGAAGGCTAATTGATGATTAGAAAACCCTTGTGCAATCATGTTCACACATCTGAAAACAGTTTAGCTCGTTACAGAAGCTACAAAACTGACCTTCCTTTGAGCAGATTGAGTTTCTGGAGCATCACATTTGTGGGGTCAATTAAACGCTCAAAATGGCCAGAAAAAGAGAACTTTCATCTGAAACTCGACAGTCTATTCTTGTTCTTAGAAATGAAGGCTATTCCATGCGAGAAATTGCTAAGAAATTGAAGATTTCCTACACCGGTGTGTACTACTCCCTTCAGAGGACAGCACAAACAGGCTCTAACCAGAGTAGAAAAAGAAGTGGGAGGCCGCGTTGCACAACTGAGCAAGAAGATAAGTACATTAGAGTCTCTAGTTTGAGAAACAGACGCCTCACAGGTCCCCAACTGGCATCTTCATTAAATAGTACCCGCAAAACACCAGTGTCAACATCTACAGTGAAGAGGCGGCTGCGGGATTCTGGGCTTCAGGGCAGAGTGGCAAAGAAAAAGCCATATCTGAGACTGACCAATAAAAGAAAAAGATTAAGATGGGCAAAAGAACACAGACATTGGACAGAGGAAGACTGGAAAAAAGTGTTGTGGACGGATGAATCCAAGTTTGAGGTGTTTGGATCACAAAGAAGAACGTTTGTGAGACGCAGAACAAATGAAAAGATGCTGGAAGAATGCCTGACGCCATCTGTTAAGCATGGTGGAGGTAATGTGATGGTCTGGGGTTGCTTTGGTGCTGGTAAGGTGGGAGATTTGTACAGGGTAAAAGGGATTCTGAATAAGGAAGGCTATCACTCCATTTTGCAATGCCATGCCATACCCAGTGGACAGCGCTTGATTGGAGCCAATTTCATCCTACAACAGGACAATGACCCTAAACACACCTCCAAATTGTGCAAGAACTATTTAGAGCAGAAGCAGGCAGCTGGTATTCTATCGGTAATGGAGTGGCCAGCGCAGTCACCAGATCTGAACCCCATTGAGCTGTTGTGGGAGCAGCTTGACCGTATGGTACGCAAGAAGTGCCCATCCAACCAATCCAACTTGTGGGAGCTGCTTCTGGAAGCGTGGGGTGCAATTTCTCCAGATTACCTCAACAAATTAACAGCTAGAATGCCAAAGGTCTGCAATGCTGTAATTGCTGCAAATGGAGGATTCTTTGACGAAAGCAAAGTTTGATGTAAAAAAAATCTTATTTCAAATACAAATCATTATTTCTAACCTTGTCAATGTCTTGACTCTATTTTCTATTCATTTCACAACATATGGTGGTGAATAAGTGTGACTTTTCATGGAAAACACAAAATTGTTTGGGTGATCCCAAACTTTTGAACGGTAGTGTATATATATATATATATATATAGATAGAGAGAGAGAGAGAGAGAGAGAGAGAGAGAGAGAGAGAGAGAGAGAGATTACACACCAAAATTAATGATTGATAAATTTATGAGACTGATTTGATAACCTTGTTGCACCCGCAGAATATTACAACGAAAATCAGAATGAAAGTCTACATTAGTACATGCCTAATGGCAGACTAATGGGGATGAACTGATATATTCGCGTAATCACAGCATAATGTGTTGGCATATTCATTTTCCATGCTATGTTAATGCTTCAAAATACACAAATGGGATGTCTACATGTTGATTTATGTCATAGAAAAAAATATCCAAATCTTTTTTTTTAACAGACGTTATCTCAAGCATTTAACCACAACCCATTCGTTTTTCCCATAGAGGTAAAGCTGGGCAAATCCATGGCTAAAAGAAGTGCTAAACCAGATTAGGTTTGTATGAACCCAGAAAGGACTACTCAACGGTTCTGAAGGCCAGGGGTTAAAAGGGTACGGGTTTTTCATATGTTAATACCAGGCATTATTTGGTAGAAAGGTTGAAGGGTTGATGTTGGTTGTTACGATGAGTTTTCTACTAACCAGATTTCCAATGCTCAGCATGTTCTCGAAGTCGGGGGCCATGGGGTAGTGCTCCATAGCCATGAACACCGTGTTGAGGACGATGCAGATGGTGATTCCCAGGTCAACAAAGGGATCCATGACAATAATGTAGAGCCACTTCTTCAGCCAACGCCAACAACCACAGCAGTTCCATTTGAGGAACAGGTCAGCAAAACGATACCAACCAGGAGGACACGGCCTCTGCTCCTGATCAAACTCTGTGGAAACAAGACAGGAATGTCAGGATGACAGACAGATAGATGACAGACAGATGTGTCTGTCAGACAGATGTGTCTGGCAGATTGACAGACATGTTTTCACTTAGATTTTACTGTGAATTCAGTGGGTATAGAAAATAATTAATGAATGAATGGGTAAGAAATGATGATACAGGGAAACAGCATTTTTGAAATGCCAGGATGTGATGGCTGAACCAGCTTGAATCATGTCTTGCCTTGGACCTCTCTACTCCCTTTCTCCTGGTTTGGTCAGTTAAGAAAAAGACTTGGCCCACTGTAGTAAAGACAAAGACATTAGTAAGCTAGCGAATGGATTGAATAGTGGCAAGGTATGAGTGTAGAATTACTCTTTCACCTGTTCACTAACTAGGGATTCCAATACTTTGGCTACTACAGAAAGTTTTGAAATTGGTCTGTAATTATTTAGCATGGTTGGATCCCCTCCTTTTAAAAGGGGTAAAACATAGGCAGCCTTCCAAACCTTAGGGATTACACTTGTAACCAAGGTGAGATTAAAAAGACGGGTCAAAGGTTCAGTGATAATATCTGCTGCTAATTTAAAAGAAACAGGATCCAAATGATCTGGACCAGCCGGTTTTCTAGGGTTCGGTTGTTTTAAGGCTTTGTGAACCTCAGCCACAGTAAAAGGAGCAAAACTAAAAGTGTGGTCAACAACCACAGTATTGTCATCAATGACAGATTCCTTAGTAAAAGGGGTGTCAACATAGAATGCTCATTAAAACATTTCAAACTCATCTGAGACAGCCACATCATTTTTGATTATACATGAAGGAAGGTCCGTTGAATTATCACAAGCAGCAGATAAGGATTTAACAGCTTTCCAAAACTTCCGCAGATCATCTAAGTTTTCAGTAGTGACAGACAGATAAAAATCAGCTTTGGCTTTTCTAAGGAGAGAAGTAAATTTGTTTCTCAGCTGTCTAAAAAGAAGCCACTCAGCCTCAGTGCCTGACTTTCTTGCTTTTGCCCAGGCCACATTTCATTCATGAAGCAGGCTTGAGAGCTCAGTGGTGAACCAGGGATTATCCCGCCCCTTAATTCTAAATTTATGAATGTTTGTATGTTTAAAATATCCAGAAAACTATAATGGAAAAATGTCCAGGCCATTTCAACATCATCAATAAGGGCAATTCTATTCCAGTCAACATGAGATAAATCATGTAGAAAAACATCTTCATATTGCATCTTTGGACAAAACGAGGTTTACACTTAGGGACCTTAGTATCTCTGATAGCAGCTATCATACAGACTGATCACTCACATCATTTGGGAAGACACCGATAGCAGAGTACTTGTAGGGGGCATTAGTTAGGACTAGATCAATGAGAGATGATTTCTCAGGACATTTGGGATTTGGTCTTGCAGGAGAGTTAATTATTTGCATCAGATTCAAAGAATCACATTCTGTTTTAAATGCATCGGACACGGGCAACAACCAATCCCAGTTTAGATCACCAACCACAACAGTCTCATTGTAGTGCACCTTAGACAGCAAGTTAACAAGTGTAGATAAAGAATTACTAATCGCATATGGAGGTCTACAACACCCAACCATCATGACATGGTGATCCTTAGACACTTTAAAATTTAAGGCCAGGAAATCAAGTTGTTTACGCAATGATTCTGAGAGCACTAACTTAACATTGAATTTGCATTTGATGTACATAGATAGCAACACCACCACCTTTTTTGGGATGGTCAGGGCAAAACACATTATAGCCATGAATACCAATATCCTTGTCAAGAACAGACTTCTATGCCAAGTTTCAGATAATACAACATCAGCATCAGTTGAATTTATCCAAACCTTTACCATATCCAATTTTGAGATCAAGCTCCGAACATTTAGGTGAATAATACCCAGACCAGACCTACATTTAAAATCAGCTGGAGTATTACAAGTATTCATGTCAGAATCAGCAGGGCCAGAGTTTGGCTGCACATTACCAGATATTAACAATAAAAGAATGACAAGATATCTCCGTTTAGTATTTACACTGCAAGGCAGTGTATTTTTAGAGTGTGAAATGGTAACAAAATTAGCGAGAGAATTCTCAGAAAGCATAAAACAGCTTTTTAAAACAGAGAGACACAGGAGGCGGAGCAACTCAGTCCCCAAGTCAGAATCTCCGTGAGAATTGCCCGGCATCTGCTCATGCAGTTTAGGCAAAGTGCTAGTAATCACACTGGGTACTACCGGTGGAGAACACACCTTCCCCAGATTTTTTACAGATTTTCTGTAAATTCAATGACTACATAGTTTATATAAAATGACCACACGGAAAGGCCTATTTGTTATTACATCTTGAATTATATACTCGACAAATAAAAGGTACATACTCATATTTGATTATCTGGCTCCTTTTATTTAGAACCTTTGCACACATTTTTAATTAAGCATGTAACAAAATATAAAAATATGAATGTATTAAATAAAAGCCTCTTGCAACGTCTTGAGTCTGGGGTTTGTTTTGAGCACTCGACTATACTTTTGTGGCTCTCAGCTGGAGACTCATCTGTAGACTCTCATCTGGAGACTCATCTGTACACTCTCTCACCTGGAGACTCTCATCTGGAGGCTCTCGTCTGTAGACTCTGTCATATGTAGACTCTCATCTGGAGACTCATCTGTACACTCATCTGTAGTCTCTCTCATCTGGAGACACTCATCTGTAGACTCTCATGCAGACTCTCATCTGTAGACTCTCTCTTCTGTAGACTCATCTGTAGACTCTCCGTACTGTTTGACATGATTCTTACGTAGGTGGTAAAAGAGGCTAGTTGTGTTTAAGTCTGTTGTGGGGACCGGCGTGCGGTGTATTTTGCTAGGTGCAGTTTTCTGGTCCGTGTCAGACTTTTCATACCCAAACCACATCCACATGACAGAAGTAGCCACTCTTTTAGGTACAAGCTCCTCGTGTTGTCCTGGCTGGTCGGAGTCCTTCTGTTCGGAATTACCCCAGTCTGCATTATGTTCACTGTCCTCCATGTTTGTTTGTGTTGCCTTCATGCAAATCTCCTGCCTGTGTCCGTGCTGTGCAAAGAGCTGAAAAGGTTGTCCAAATGATGAATAATATTGCCATAGAGAGTGTGATTTGCGACACAACGAAGTAAATGATAGCGCTTAATATGAAACGATAGATGTCGTCTATCGTCACATGATATATATTGTCATATCGCACAGCCCTATGGATGAGTTTAAATACTTGGGGTCAACTATCCAAAGTAATGGGGAGTGTAGAAGAGAGGTCAAGAAGAGACTGCAGGCAGGGTGGAGTGGGTGGAGAAGAGTGTCAGGAGTGATTGTGACAGAAGGGTACCAGCGAGAGTTAAAGGGAAGGTTTACAAGGTGGTTGTGAGACCAGCTATGTTATATGGTTTGGAGACAGTGGCACTGATGAGAAGACAGGAGGTGGAGCTGGAAGAGTTGAAGATGCTAAGATTTTCATTGGGAGTGATGAAGAAGGACAGGATTAGGAATGAGTATATTAGAGGGACAGCTCAGGTTGGACAGTTTGGAGACAATGCAAGAGAGGCAAGATTGAGATGGTTTGGACATGTGTGGAGGAGAGATGCTGGGTGTATTGGGAGAAGGATACTGAATATGGAGCTGCCAGGAAAGAGAAGAGGAAGGCCAAAGAGGAGGTTTATGGATGTGGTGAGGGAGGACATGCAGGTGGCTGGTGTGACAGAGGAAGATGCAGAGGACAGGAAGAGATGGAAACAGATGATCTGCTGTGACGACCCCTAACGGCAGCAGTCAAAAGAAGAAGACAGAGAAGACGTTCATGTATCAGAAATCAGAAACAATTCATTGTCATCTCATTCATGTAATTTCATACACAAAAGAGACGAAATTTCGTTTCTCCCAGCCCACAGCAGTGGAACAGAAAAGACAAAAAACACATATCCAAAAGAAAACGACACCACCAAAAACATACAAAAACGGAGAGAACAAAGGAAAAAAAAGTCAACAACACAGTCCATTCAGTAAATTTGCAATGCAGTCCAAAAATGTCACTGTCCAGAGAACCAACACCAGCCAGGAGGACTGTCAGAACCGCTGGTCTGCATGTGTTAGCAGTTAGCCTAGCCTGCCCCACTTCCACGTCCAGTCAGACCGCCCTCGGCGTTTCTTCTTTGGGCGCAGCTCCAGGCGGTGGCTGGGGTCCCTGGGCCCACTGGACGCAGCAGACCCCTCAGCCAATCCAACGCCAGCTCTCCCAGCCAGACACCTCCCCCATACTCCACACAATGACACAAATGGAGATGCAGACAAAAACACTGCACAGCTGACGCCAGGCGAAGCCGCCACCAGACTACCCTCGGTGTTATTGGAACCGCCGGTCTGCATGGGCTAGCAGCTAGCTTAACCTGTACTGCATCCGTGTCCTGTCAGACCGCCCTCGGTGTTTCCTCTTCGGGCGCAGCTCCAGGCAAGGCTGCGGTCCCTCGGCCCACAGGACGCAGCAGGGACCACGGCCCGATCCAGGCCACAGTCTCCTCCATTAAAGCTTACAATTTTACGAATCTCAATTAGCCTAAAAAATGCAGTCCTGAAGGTTTACGTGCCAATGCTTTCTTCAATCATTTTTAATCACAAGTGAAAGGATAGATTCTCTTTATTTGAACCCAGACCTGATTAAATCATAATGCAGTGTAACAACTAGAATTATTAAATCCAAAATGTCACTGAAGACTTCAGCATTGAAAAACTTACCACTTTCCTTAATCTTCTCACTGTACCTCAACACAGTCCAACAGGGCAATAATTTAACCCTTGAAAAAAAACATGTCCTTTATCCAGCACCTCCATAGCTCCTTTTGGAAAACCAGACGTTCACAGTAGAGTCAGACATGTTTTAATATTTTCCATTACAAAAATAGACGCAAACCACGCTTCCCGCTTTGTTTTGCGCCTCAGAAAATGTTTTCCTTGATACATCTGCTGCTGTTTTTTGTTCTTCTCAGAGAAGGCCATGACTTTGTACTCTCACATGTTTGCCAGTTCATAGATGGTTGGGATGTACTGTGTCAACTGTAAATACAAGTTAAAATAATTTGGATTTTGGTCCTTTTCAAAAGACGTTTTCAATAAACATCAATAAATAAAGATATGCATGAGTGTACCGTTAGCTCCCATCTTCATAAAGCAGATATAGCATGGTTTCCGAAGGCTTAAATTGTTGCCCCTTTGGACTATGTTGAAGTCAAGCAAAGATGATTCAGCAAAGCAGCAAGTTTCTCAATACTGAAGCCATCAGGGAAGCTTTCGCCATCAGTGAAGCTTTCGTCTGAGCAATTCTCAGTCATGAATGACAATCACAGAAGGTTGGATCGGTTCATCTGGACACAGCGTGTATTAACAGATAGGTTTCATCATTTAGATGATGACGAACAGAAAGGTTTCATCACTTAGATGATGATGAACAGAAAGGTTTGTGATGATGAACAGAAAGGTTTCATCACTTGATGAACAGAAAGGTTTCATCACTTAGATGATGATGATGAACAGAAAGGTTTCCTTACTTAGATGATGACGAACAGAAAGGTTCCATCACTTAGATGATGATGAAACGTTTCTCTCAGCAAACGTTGTGTCCAGATGAACTGATTCAACCTTCTGTGGTTTTCCTACCTGGATGATGGAGCATGTTTCAAGACATGATGAAGACGTTTTACTGAAGTTTATATTAAAAACAATGTCTTTAGGATCTTACAATCTTTGTGATGTTTCACTGGTCCATGAAGATGTAATGTGTGTTGTGTACCTTCTGTAGTGTGCTCCTGTTCATGGCTCTCTGTTTTGGCAGGCGAGTTTTCCTTTGCTGTTGTGAAATCGGAACACTCAGTGCTGCTGTTCAGCTTCTGCACACACACACACACACACACACACACGCACACGCACACACAGCAGGTAGTTACTAGTGGTTATGAGTCTAACTACATTACATTAGTCATTTAGCCGACGCTTTTATCCAAAGCAACTTACAATAAGGGCATCATTTAACGTAGGAGATCAGGAGAACTACTAGTCATCAGAGGTCATAAGTGCATCTTCTCTCTACACAAGCATCTACTATGGGCTATTACTGATGTGTTTCTATTACTAATGTTTTTGTTTTTGTTTGTAAAAGTAACAATTCAAACAATGCATTAATAATACTGCTAAAAGTACATGACTTAAATGAAGACAATAAGACACACAATGCTAAATTATTATCAGTTTTGATGCATTTTGCGACACATAATGCAAGATTAGTAACAGTTTTGATGCATTTTCCGACACATAATGCTATATTAGTAACAGTTTTGATGCATTTTGCAACACATAATGCTAGATTAGTAACAGTTTTGATGCATCTTGCGACACATAATGCAAGATTAGTAACAGTTTTGATGCATCTTGCGACACATAATGCAAGATTAATAACAGTTTTGATGCATCTTGCGACACATAATGCAAGATTAATAACAGTTTTGATGCATTTTGCGACACATAATACTAGATTAGTAACAGTTTTGATGCATTTTATGACATAATGCTAGATTAGTACCAGTTTTGATGCATCTTGGGACACATAATGCTAGATTATTACCAGGTTTGATGCATTTTGGGACACACAATGCTAGATTAGAAACAGTTTTGATGCCTTTTGTGACACATAATGCTAGATTAGAAACAGTTTTGATGCATTTTGCGACACACAATGCTAGATTAGAAACAGTTTTGATGCATTTTGCGACATAATGCTAGATTAGTAACAGTTTTGATGCATCTTGTGACACATAATGCAAGATTAATAACAGTTTTGATGCATCTTGCGACACATAATGCAAGATTAATAACAGTTTTGATGCATTTTGCGACACATAATACTAGATTAGTAACAGTTTTGATGCATTTTATGACATAATGCTAGATTAGTACCAGTTTTGATGCATCTTGGGACACATAATGCTAGATTATTACCAGGTTTGATGCATTTTGGGACACACAATGCTAGATTAGAAACAGTTTTGATGCCTTTTGTGACACATAATGCTAGATTAGAAACAGTTTTGATGCATTTTGCGACACACAATGCTAGATTAGAAACAGTTTTGATGCATTTTGCGACATAATGCTAGATTAGTAACAGTTTTGATGCATCTTGTGACACATAATGCAAGATTAGTAACAGTTTTGATGCATCTTGCAACACATAATGCAAGATTAATAACAGTTTTGATGCATCTTGCGACACATAATGCAAGATTAATAACAGTTTTGATGCATTTTGCGACACATAATACTAGATTAGTAACAGTTTTGATGCATTTTATGACATAATGCTAGATTAGTACCAGTTTTGATGCATCTTGGGACACATAATGCTAGATTATTACCAGGTTTGATGCATTTTGGGACACACAATGCTAGATTAGAAACAGTTTTGATGCCTTTTGTGACACATAATGCTAGATTAGAAACAGTTTTGATGCATTTTGCGACACACAATGCTAGATTAGAAACAGTTTTGATGCATTTTGCGACATAATGCTAGATTAGTACCAGTTTTGCTGCATTGTGCGACACATAATGCAAGATTAGTAACAGTTTTGATGCATTTTCCGACACATAATGCTATATTAGTAACAGTTTTGATGCATTTTACGACATAATGCTAGATTAGTAACAGTTTTGATGCATCTTGCGACACATAATGCAAGATTAATAACAGCTTTGATGCATCTTGCGACACATAATGCAAGATTATTAACAGTTTTGATGCATTTTGCGACACATAATACTAGATTAGTAACAGTTTTGATGCATTTTACGACATAATGCTAGATTAGTACCAGTTTTGATGCATTTTGCGACACAATTTTATATTAGTACCAGTTTTGATGCATTTTGTGACACAATGCTCGATTAGTAACAGTTATGATGCATTTTGCGACACAATGCTAGATTAGTACCAGTTTTGATGCATTTTGCGCCACACAATGCTAGATTAGTAAGAGTTTTCATCCATTTTGCGACACATAACGCTAGATTAGTAACAGGACAGAGCTAAAGGAAAGATAAATGGTGAAAAAGTGTTGTGGGAGATTCACGATGTGCTTGTTTCTTCTTGTGAAGTCACAGAAGGTATCTGTGGAGCTTAAATGCCGGGGCACAAATGGTTGTTGTTGTAGTAGTAGTAGTATAATATTTTTTAGCGCTTAAGGCAGTAGGAGGATTAATATTTGTAGTATGAGTAGTAGTAAAAATATGACCAATGCTAACCATGCAGTATTAGTATCACCAGTTGTAATAGGAGTTGGTGTAACCTCTTCTCTCTGCTTCAGTGCCTCCAGAATGTTGTTGTACTTTTCCTCTTTCTGTTTGGCCTCGGCGATGGTTGCCTCATTCTGCTCGGCATATGCCATGGCAACCACGGCCAGGATGAGGTTGATGAGGTAGAAAGAGCCAAGGAAGATGACCACCACGAAGAAAATCATGTAGGTCTTCCCTGCAGCACGTAGAGTCTACAGACAGACAGACGTGTAGACAGGAAGGCATACAGACAAACATGTAGACAGACAGACAGACAGACATGTAGATAGGAAGGATGACAGACAGACATGTAGACAGGAAGGCAGACAGACAGACAGACATACAGACAGATGTGTAGACAGGAAGGCAGACACACAGACACGTAGACAGTCAGACAGACATGTAGACAGGAAAGTAGACAGTCAGACATGTAGACAGACAGACAGACAAGACAGAGACAGACATGTAGACAGGAAGGCAGACGGATGGACGGACAGACAGACAGTTATACAAACAGGCAGAAAGGTGGATCAAGTAGAGATATAAGAAGAAGTGACTACAGATGATTTTAGAAGTATTATGTACACACACACACACATACACACACACACATATATATATATATATATATAGTATATATACACACACACACACACACACACACACACACACACACACACACACACACACACACACACATCTCCTCTGAGAATCATCATCTTAACATGGTGGAGGAGTTTGTGTGTCCCGGTGATCCTGGGAGCTGTGCTGTCGGGGGCAATATCCCCTGGTAGGGTCTCCCAAGGCAAATTGACCATTGGGGTAGAGTGCAATGCAGGCCGGGTGGCAGGCAAAGGCGGGGACCGGGGCGTGCGGACTTCCGGCATCACAGATTGGTCCTCGGGACGTGGAATGTCGCCTCTCTGGCAAGAAAGGAGCTTGCACTGGTGTGGGAGGTAGAGCGATACCAACTAGATATAGTTGGGCTCATCTCCACACATAGCATGGGCTCTGGTACCAAATTCCTGGAGAGGGGCTGGATTCTACTTTTCTGGAGTTGACCAAGGTGACAGGGGCCAGGCTTGGTGTGGGGATACTCACATGTCCCCGGTTGAGTGCTGCTGTGTTGGAGTTCTTCCCGGGGAATAACAGGGTCACCTCTATACAACTGTGATTTGTTTGGGGGGGAAGGCTCTGACTGTTGTGTGTGCTTATGCACCGAATAGCAGTTTGGAGTATACGGCCTTTTTGGAGTCTCTGGGTGGTGTCCTGGATAGGGCTGCGCCTCGGGACTCTATACTTCTGCTGGGGGACTTCATCGCTCACGTGGGCAATGATGGAGAAACCTGGAGGGGCGTGATTGGGAGGAACGGCCTCCCTGATCTGAACCCGACCAGTGCCTTGTTATTGGACTTTCGTGAGAGTCATGGACTGGCCATAACAAACACCATGTTTGAACATAAGGTAGTTCATAAGTGTACTTGGAACCAGAACACCTTAGGCCGAAGATTGATGATAGACTTTGTGGTCATATCATCAGATCTGCAGCGATATGTTTTGGACACTCAGGTGAAGAGAGGAGCAGAGCTGTCAAATGATCACCACCAGGTGATGAGTTGGATCAGATGGCGGGGAAGGCTGTCGGACAGACCTGGCAAACCTAAACGTGTAGTGAGGGTGAACTGGGAACGTCTGGCAGAGGCCCCTGTCCATGAGGTCTTCAACTCCCACCTCCGGAAGAAGTTCTCATGTATCCCGAGGGAGGCTGGGGACATGGAGTCTGAGTGGACCATGTTCAAAGCCTCTGTTGCAGATGTGGCAGGCAGGAGATGTGGTCGTAAGGTCATCGGTGCCTGTCGAGGCAGTAATCTAAGAACCCACGGCTGGACACTGGCAGTGAGGGAAGCAGTCAGGCTGAAGAAGGAGGCCTTTCGGACTTGGTTGGGCCAGGGGTCTCCTGAAGCAGCAGACCGGTACCAGGAAGCCAGAAGGTCTGCCGCTTCGGCAATTGCGGAAGCAAAAACTCGGGTGTGGGAGGAGTTTGGCGAGGCTATGGAGAAGGACTTTCGGTTGGCCTCAGGGAAGTTCTGGCAAACCATCCGGCAACTCAGAAAGGGGAAGCAGTGCTTGATTCAGGCTGTGTTTAGGCGGGGAGGGGAACTGTTGACCCTGACTGGGGATGTTGTCGAGTGGTGGAAAGAACACTTTGAGGAGCTCCTGAACCTGGCTAACGTGTCCTCAGTGGAGGAGGTAGAGTCTGAAGACTCAGGGGAAGCCCCAACCATATCCCTGGCGGAGGTCTCTGAGGTAGTTAAAAAGCTCCTCGGTGGCAAGGGGGTGGGTGTGGATGAGATTCGCCCTGAGATGCTGAAGGCTCTGGACACTGTCGCGTTGTCTCGGTTGACACACCTCTTCAGGGTCGTGTGGAGGTCGGGGACAGTATCTGCGGAGTGGCAGACTAGGGTGGTGGTTCCCATATTCAAAAAGGGGGACCGGAGGGTGTGCTCCAATTATCAGGGCATCACATTGCTCAGCCTCCCTGGTAAAGTCTACTCTAGGGTGCTCAAAAAGAGGCTCCGACCGATTTTCGAACCTCGGATCCAGGAGGAACAATGCGGATTTCGTCCTGGCCATGGAACAATGGACCAACTCTTTACCCTTGTGGAAGAGCTGAGGGGAGCATCGGAGTTTGACCAACCAGTCTACATGTGTTTTGTGGACTTGTAGAAGACTTACAACCGTGTACCCCGAGGCACTCTGTGGGGGTTACCGTGGGAGTATAGCGTACCGGGGCAGTTGCTACAAGCCATCCAGTCCTTGTATAACCAAAGTGAGAGCTGTATCCGCATTCTCGGCACAAAGTCAAGCATATTTGCGGTGGGTGTCGTACTCCGCCAAGGTTGTCCCTTGTCTCCGATTCTGTTTGTGATATTCATGGACAGGATCTCAAGGAGCAGCCAAGGTGAGGAGTGTGTCTGTTTTGGGAACCTCAGAATTGCATCTCTGCTCTTTGCAGATGATGTGATTTTGTTGGCTTCATCAGAACGTGACCTCCAGCGCACACTGGGGCTGTTTGCAGCTGAGTGTGAAATGGCTGGGATCAGAGTCAGTTCCTCCGAGTCTGAGGCCATGGTTCTCTACTGGAAAAGGGTGGATTGCTCCCTCCGGGTTGGGGATGAGTTGTTGCCTCAAGTGAAGAAGTTCAAGTATCTTGGGGTCTTGTTCATGAGTAAGAGTAGGATGGAGCGGGAGACTGACAGGTGGATTGGTGCAGCTCAGCAGTAATGCGGACATTGTACCAGACCGTTGTGGTGAAGAGGGAGCCGGAAGGCAAAGCTCTCAACTTGCCAGTCAATCTTCGTTCCAACCCTCACCTATGGTCATCAGCTTTGGGTAGTGACCGAAAGGATGAGATCGTGGATACAAGCAGCTGAAATTAGTTTCCTCCATAGGGTGTCTGGGCTCAGCCTTAGAGGCAGGGTGAGGAGCCCGGGCATCCGGTGGGAGCTCGGAGTAGAGTTGCTGCTCTTTCGCATCGAAAGGAGCCAGTTGAAGTGGGTGGTTCGGGCATCTTATTAGGATGCCTCCTGGGCGCCTTCCTTTGGAGGTTTACTGGGCACAGCCAACTGGGAGGAAACCCTGGGGTAGACCCAGAACTCGCTGGAGGGACTACATGTCCAATCTGGCCTGGGAACGCCTTGGGATGCCCCAGGAGGAGCTGGAGGGCGTTGCTGGGGAGAGGAACGTCTGGAGTGCGTTACTTAGCTTGCTGCCACCGCGACCTGACCCCGGAGAAGCGGCTGATGATGATGATATATATATATATATATATATAGATACACACACACAGACATATATAATTAGAGGTATTCTGTACACATACATAATTAGTTGGCAGCTAGTAAGAGGTATTATATACACCTACATAATTAGAGGTATTACATAAACATATATAATTAGAGGTATTATATACACCTTCATAATTAGAGGTATTATATAAACATATATAATTAGAGGTATTATATACACTTATATAATGTACATGTTGGTATGGCTGCCGGTAAATACAATAAAAGATCATTAGAAATCACTAGAAATTAGTCAGTCAGTTAGCGCTACTAACCAATTGGAACAGGTTTTCCCAGAAGTCCTGGGTCATTAGTCTGAAGAGAGCAAGGAAGGCCCATCCAAATGTGTCATAACTGGTATATCCATAGTTTGGGTTTCGGCCTGCCTTAATACAGGTGTAGCCCTCTGGACAGACTCTGCACAGACAACATTTAGTATGTAACTAAGTTATTACCATGATCACTGTCATTATCAGCAGCTCACATACAGCTACCTACTATATTCACCCTATCAAATAACAACAGCAATAATGGTAATAATAAAAAACTGAAATACTACCACTAATATTCATAATAATGCTACAGTATATTAACAACAACAGCATGAAGGATTTTATTATCCTAACCCTAATAACAACAGTGATGATAACAAAAGCTGCCCTATGGACCCATCAGCACCTACCCTGCATCAGAGCTGTTCCCACACAGCAGAGCATCCAAGCTGCCACTCAGGTAATAGTAGTTTACTGGCAGAGAGAGAAGTCAGACAGACATTCAAACAGACAGACAGGCAGGCAGAAAGAAAGACAGATGAGCAGGGAGACAGAAAAACACACACAGATAGACAGACAGGCAGACAGATAATTACAGTTAGTTGCCATAATTGTACTCATCTCTAAAACTTCTCACCTTACCCTAACCTTCTTCTCATCTTATTTCTGTTTTTCTCAGTTTCATTCCCGTAATGGCTTAAGTTTCATGCTTTTTGCCTCTGAAAAGTATCAGGAAACATGGGACTCAGTTCTGTCATGTCTTGACTGGATTTCTTAGTCCTGCCCTCCTCTCTCTATCTAAAGTGACCCTGAACTGTCATACTACATGGATCACACTGCCAGAAACTTCCACCTTGTCTGTCTGCAGCACAAAATATCTCAGGGGTAAACCCTCTGTAACCAGTCTGACGATTAGATGGACATCTGAGTGTCATTTCATGAGTTTATGGGCAACACACAAAAGCTGATATATATTCTGCATAGCATGTAGTCTTGGACTTTAGGGGTGGGTGGCGTTACAATTCCATCATATTAACGTTGCTGCTTTTAAGTAGCAAACCAACACTCCCTGGGTATATTTATTCACATACTTTCACATACAAATAATCAAATTTCATGTGGTAACCATCTCAGACCAAAGTGAAATAAATGGTTTCAACTATATGACGAGAGCACTTCTGACTGAATTAACAAAAATATCCTTTATCAGCACCCTTTTTATTGCAAGAATTCATGGCAAGGTCACTTAGGATTTCTATGATCATTGAAAACCCGAACACGTTATGGTACTGTGTATTTTCTCCTGATTCAATTTCATTTTTCTGCTGTAATGCCAGCTACATTACTAATAATGTAACACTTGTAGACCAGGCATTGGCAAGCTTTTGGATGTCCTGTGCCACTCTACACAGTTTAGAAAAATTAGAGACCCGAGTGCCAGTTCTTTTTCACAAGGAGCTACTTATTTTGTGTCTCCCCGTGTAGATTCTGCATGCCAAAAGGTCTGCGCTCTACACACACACACTTGCTTGCTGGTAGTCCATCCAGTCCGATGATGACATCCCTTCTCATTAATGGTGAGTTCGTTGATGACTGCAGAGTCCAATTCTTGATCCACAAGTTTTATTGCACATTGGCAGGCATGGTTGTGTGTCTCCTTTGTCTTTTCTGTTGTTTTTTTCACATTCCTCTCCATTTCCAGCTGTTCTATACCTCTGTGGCAGATGTCCCGCCAGTTGGAATGATGGCAGCTTGCTCCAATCTCAAGGGGTCGAAACAACAATTCTTCAGCGATGTTTTTAGCTGGTCTTTGTATTGCTTCTGATCACCTGCGGCCCAGCGGCCCAGATGAAGCTGTCCATACAGAACTTAATGTAGCAGGCATTCTTGAGGCATCCTGATGACATGCCCAAGCCAGCGCAGTTGGTGTTCAGTGATCGTGGCTTCTATGCTCTTGCAGTTTGTTGTAGTATGAATCTCAGCAGGAGGAACACGGTCACACCACGTGATCCCCTTGATTTGCTGCTGATATGTGGTACCACTCCAGCAACCTTAGGTGGTGGATGTATGTGACCCAGGCTTCACAGCTGTATAGGAGAGTTGTGATGCAGACGGCCTTGTAAATGGCAATTTTGGAGTGCAAGTGGAGGTGTTTGTTTTGGAAGACCTTACATCGGAAATCCGAAGGCTACAGAGGCTTGTTTGATTCTATTATGAATTTTGTGATCAGCCCTCAGAAAGGATGCTGCCCAAGTATTTGAAAGATGGCACCACTGAGAGTGGTTGGTATTCTATAGTGAAGTCAGGTATGGTGGGTGGGGGGCTGGACCTCCATTGGCATAACACCTCAATCTTGGTGGTGTTGACTGATAGACCCAGCCCGCTGTAGGCATTCATAACTGCGGCAAGGATGGTTTGCAGGTCTTCTGGTGTGTGAGCTACAAAAGTGCAGTCATCAGCATACTGCAGCTAAAGGACCCACACTGCAGACAACTTGGTGGTTGCCAACTGGAACCTTCAGATGTTGAAGAGGTTTCCATCTAGCCTAAAGTCTACTGTGATCCCACTAATAAGAACAATAATAATGTTATTTACATAGCACCTTTCTAAAACAATGTTACAAAGTGCTTCACAAAAAAACAAAACAGAAAACAGATAAAACCAGACAAGGCAGGAATAAGAGTAAGATCAAATAAGAGTAAAAATAAAAACAGTAAAAATAAAAACAAATATCTAACATTTGTAAGAGCTTTCAAAAAAAGAAATGTTTTAAGACGAGATTTAAAAGAAGCTAGAGACTTAGTTCGTCTTAGCTCAGCAGGAAGAGAGGTCCATAGTGTGGGGGCTCTAACAGCAAAAGCCCGATCACCCTTTGTAACCAACCGAGACCTGGGAATAACTAGCAGGGCTCCATCTGCAGACCGTAATGGTTGAGGAGGGACTTACCAAGTCAATATATCACAAATGTATAAAGGAGCAAGACCATTTAAAGCCTTAAAAGTAAGCAGTAAAATTTTAAAATCAATTTGAAATATAACAGGGAGCCATTGTAGGGAGGCAAGCACAGGAGTGATATGGTCACTAGTCTTCCAGATTTTTGTGTAAAAGTTTTGTGACACATAGAAGGTAAATGTTGAAGAGTACCGGGGCCAGCACACACCCCTGCATCATTCCAGTGCATACATTCAAGGGCACGGTTTCCTGTCCTCCTATGGCCACCCGTGCCACCATCCCATCATGGAACTGTGATAGAATGTTCACAAATGTGTTTGGACGGCAAAACTTCCTCAGGATTTTTCAAAGTAGCTCTCGATTCACAGTGTCAAAAGCTTTGAAGAGGTCGATAAAAGCCATGAAAAGGTCCTGACGTTGTTCGCGGCACTTTACTTGTGGCTGTCTTACTGTGAAAATCATATCCACAGTACTCCTGTTCTTCCTGAAACCGCATTGTGACTCTGGCAGCAGATGTTCTGTCAAGTGCATCACCATCCTGCACAGCATGACCTTTGCTAGGACCTCGCCTGCAACAGCTAGTAGGGATAGGCCATGACTGTTGCTGCAGATGGACTTCTTAGCCCTGTTTCTGTATAGGGTAACAATTTTAGCATCCCTCCATTGTTGAGGGACACTCTCCTGGTCCCAGACCTGCAGGATGTACTGATATATCATTCTGGTGCACAAGTATCCTCCTTGTTTTAGGAGTTCAGCTGAGATACCATCACTGTCAGGGGACTTATTGATCTTGAGGGAGTTAACGGCTGCAACTATTTCTTGAAAAGTTGGTGAGTGGTCAAGGTCTGGGATGGGCAGACGAGTTGGCAGCTCTTCCAAGATGGATTGGTCGGTTGGTGAGTGCTGGTTAAGTAAGGCTTCAAAATGTTCAGCCCATCTTGCCAGGATTCACTTTTGGTCTTTCAGGGTCGTCAGTCCATCCACTGACTTTAAGGGTGTGATAGAACAGTTCCTAGGTCCATATATGATGTTTATAAAATTGTAGAAGTTGTGCATATTTTTCTGTTAGCATGTGATTGAATCTCGTAAGCTTTATTCATCCATCCGGAAGCTGAAAGCCATGTTCTCCCAGAATGGCGTTCCTGTAAAGGTAATCTCAGATAACGGCCCGCAATATAGCGCACAGGAATTCAAGAACTTTGCGAGTGCATCGGACTTTAAACATACAACAACAAGCCCTCACTACCCGCAAAGCAATGGGCTTGCAGAAAAAAGTCTAGATCGCCAAAGCGATGCTGGACAAGGCACAGGCTGAAAAGACGGATCCCTACCTCAGTCTGCTGGAGTACCGGAACACTCCAGTAAGATGGCTTCAAGTCACCAGCACAGCTGCTTATGAGCCAAAAGCTGAGATCCATTCTCCCCACCACAGCGACACACCTGCAACCCCAGGTCGTCTGCCAAAAGTCAGAAAGAGAGAGGCGAGAACAGCGGCAACTCCAGAAGCGCCGGTACTACAACCGAAATGCCAGGCCGCTTTCAGCATTGCAGGCTGGAGACATTGTACGCTACCAACTGGAAAATGGACAGTGGAAACCTGCAACCATCCTTCAACCTGCAGATATGGACAGGTCTTACCACATCTGCACTGCTGAGGGCCAAACCTACTGTCGCAACTGCTGTTGCCTCCTGCACACCAAAGAATGCGAACCACAACACACAGCTCAAGTGTGTGACAGGCTGGACATTCAAACGATCCAGAAATTACCGGTAGATACCACTGGCACTGAGGACTCTGACATTGACGGGCAAACACCTTGTGTCACTACCAGGTCTGGGCATAGAGTCAAGCCAAGAAAAGTGCTGGACTTGTCATTGTAAAGGGTGTAGGCGAATCGCTGCCCTATAAAAGAAAAAAAATCCTGTTACAATATTAATTGAATCGTAAATGTGAAAAAGTGAAATGGAGTTGAAATGTTTGTTCAACATACCTATTACTTACCTGTTATGCAAGGAGAAAAGGGACAATGCATATTGTTCAAGTGAAACTTTGAAAGGTGAAAGTTTTATTATGATTAGATCTGCATTAGATGTTGCCATGTACTTTAAGTGATAAAATGTTGTCACAGAATTACTAAAAAGTACGTTTCTAATGTTATGTTCTTTCATTACGAAAGAAGAGGGATATAATATCCTGTAGCAAGACATAGCCTAGGATATATAATTGGCTGACATGACGCCTCATTTGCATACATCAGGGTTATATGGGAATGCTTGCTGTATGACCTGGACACAAGATGGACGCTGCAATAAAGAGTAGTCAGACGTGAGATTGTCTCCGGTCAATTTCCTATAAGACCACTGTAAAAGTGACTATAGTGAAACCACAAAGTATTACAGTGGCCATGTGCGTCGGCCGAACTGGCAAGCTGCTTTTCATCAAACTCCACTTCTGGACGGCGGTTGCTGTGTGACATGGGCGTGCAGGGGAGTGTCCTGCCTGCATCGAGAGTAGACATCCTGTCCTGTGGATATGCCCTCCCCCATGGAAGCCACTAACGGCAGCCCCATCCGCACTTATTGCACTAGGTACGTGGCGCTGTGTTTCAGAGGACAGCAGTTCGGTTGGGACTTTGTCACAGCAAAAGTGGCCGTCCCCCTCCTCAGCACGGATTTCCTACGCGCCTATGGACTGCTGGTGGATGTCAAAAACTGCCGCTTGATCGATGCTGTCATTTTCAGTTCGTATGTGTGTACTCTCAGCAGAGCGGACTCCATCAGGCTGTCTAGCATGCTCTCCGCCACAGACGATTTTCTCCGGCTTCTCGCCGAGTTCCTGGTCCTCACGCAGCCTACCTTCTCGTCTTCCACCGCTAGGCACGGAGTGGAGCACCACATCACTACCGCGCACCCACCAGTCTATGCTCAGGCTCGGCGCCTCAACCCAGCCAAGCTCAGTGCCACCAGGGAGGAGTTCGAGAATACTATGGAGCGTCTTGGCATCATTTTCAGCTCCAACAGCCCGTGGGTTTCACCCCTCCACATCGTCCTGAAGCCTGGTGGTGCCCGTGCGGTGATTACCGCTGATTCAACAATACAATGACATCAGACCGCTACCCCATCCCACACATCCAGGATTTTTCCGCCCACCTGGCTGGAAAAGCCATCTTTTCCAAAGTGGACTTTGTTCATGGATACCATCAGGTGCCCGTCCACCAATTGGATGTCCCCAAAAAAGCGGTGATCACCCCATTTGGACTTTTCCAGTTCCTGCGCATGCCATTCGGCCTCAAGAACGCCGCGCAGACATTCCAACGCCTCATGTATTCGATGCTACGGGACCTGCCTTTCGTTTTCGTCTAACTAGACGACATCCTCGTCGCCAGCACCTCCAAAGCAGAACACCTGTCCCACCTTCAGACTCTTTTCGAGCGGCTCAGCCAGCACAGGCTGATCGTCAATCCAGCCAAGTGCCAGTTCGGGCTGACCACCGTCGACTTCCTCGGACAAAGACGGGGTGGTACCCCTCCTGTTAAAGGTGGACGCCATCATGAACTTTCCGCGACTGCTCACAGTCAAGTCCCTAGGCATGGTGAACTTTTACCACCACTTTATCCCCCGAACTGCTCAAGTCATGCGACCACTGTATAAGGCCCTGAAAGGCAAGGCCACCAAACACACAGTGGACTGGTCCGCGGACAGGGACCAGGCGTTCGTGGATGCTAAGAGTACTCTGGCTGACGCAACAATGCTGGCGTACGCATCACTCAAGGCTCTGATCGCCATTACCACAGATGCTTTGGACAACGCAGTCGGGGCGGTGCACGAGCAGTGGGTGAATGGCGCTTGGCAGCTGCTCGCTTTCATCAGCAGACAGTTACGCTCCAGTGAACACAAGTACAGCACCTACACTGGCCTGCCAGTTCACAGCATTTGTGGACCACAAACCACTGATGTTTGTCATAGCCAAGGTGGCGGAGCCATGGTCCGCTCACCAGCAATGACAGCTCTCCTACATCTCGGAGTTCACGATGGACGTACAGCCTGTTGCTGGCAAAACCAACCTCGTTGCCGACTGCCTCTCCCGGGCCATTCACTTGGGTCTTGACTATGCCTAAATGGCAGCTGACCAGGCCATCGACCCGGATGTGCACGCTTTCAGGAAGGCTGTCACAAACTGCAGTTAGAGGACGTGGCTTTCAACGCTGGCACCACCCTCCTGTGCGATGTCTTCAGGGGTTGGCCCCGGCCCGTCATTCCCACTGACTGGAAGCGCCGTGTTTTCGATGCTGTCCAGCTTGTTAGTGTGGATGTTGAAGTCACCGAGAAGGACAAGTGCAGAGTCATCAACAGGGAAGTGTGAGACAAGTGTGTCAAGCTCCTCCAGAAACTGACAAAGCCGGCCTGGTGGGCGGTACACAACCATGATGGTAAGTTTGACTGAATAAGAGACGGTAACAGCATGAAATTCAAAAAAGGGCGGAGAAAATTGTGGAATGGAAACAAAAGAGTATTTCCATTTCAGGGAGATTAGCAGGCCAGTGCCACCACCCCACCTCCCAGTTCTTGAAGTGTGAACAAAACAGTAAACATCAGATAGAGCTGCTGGTATGGTAGTGTTTTCTGGCATGATCCAGGTCTCAGTTAGAGCAAGAAAGTTGAGGGAGAGCAAGGATGCTTAGCCTGAGATAAACTCAGCTTTCTGCACCGCAGACCGGCAATTCCAGAGCCCTCCCGTCACCACTTGCTCAACGTGAGTGGAGAGAGTGGGATAGATGAGATTGGTAGGGTCACAGCACCTAGGAGTGACCCAACATCTATGCCAACCCCGGGAAGAGGAAAGGACAGGAATTTAAAGGAAACACATAGTCTATACTAGGTACACAAAATACAGATGACTGACCGGATCTAAAAAGAGCAGTCCTTGCTTGACGAAGTCACGCTTGCCTTTGTTCACTTTAGCCTTCATTCAACCTAGACTTGTTTGCCCTTGGCTTGTTTGCCTGACGCTTCCAAGTAGCAGCAGTGATTTAAAGAACACTAATTGCTAACTGTCTGCCATGAGTGCAGGCCACACCCTGGCCACTTAACACCCAATTGGCCAAAGAGGTACACTGAAAATAGGCCTATTGCCCAGAAACTGGTCACTTATGTAAAACTCTAACAAACCTCACACAATACTATTAAAACTACAAACAGCAAGTTACCAAGGAATATATTTATAAGCTAAAAGAATAACTAAGTCAAAACAGCTAGGTAACAAGAATTATTTAAGGACACAATAGGTGAAATACCGCAACAGCTAGAATAAGTAAATAAGACAAGTAAATAAATAGAATAAGACAGCTACAGCTAGAATAAGATCCCACTAGGAACCAGCAGCAGATGTATAGAGAAAAGGACTAATACTCAAGAAGCTGGAATAAGACTAATAGCAACTTGTTAAGCGTGAAATATGATAATTACTCTATTCTAGATGAACCCAGCCACTGAGGATGCACAAGCCAGTGCATTCTTAGTGCCGGTCCCAAGCCCGGACAAATGGGGAGGGCTGTGTCAGAAAGGGCATCCGACGTAAAATCTTTGCCAAATCAAATATGTGGATCATAAATAAGATTTCCATACCGGATCGGTCAAGGCCCAGGTTACCAACGACCGCCACCGGTACTGTTAACCAGCAGGGTGCCGGTGGAAACTATGCTACTGTTGGGCGAAGGAGAAGGAGAGGAGGAAGGCATGTCCAGAGGCAGCTAGAGAGTAGGAAGGGTAGGCGTGTGGAGGTGAGAGTTGGAACTTTAAATGTTGGCACTATGACTGGTAAAGGGAGAGAGCTGGTCGACATGATGGAAAGAAGGGAGGTAGGCATACTGTGTGTGCAAGAGACCAGGTGGAAGGGGAGTAAGGCCAGGAGTATCGGAGGTGGGTTCAAACTCTTCTACCATGGTGCGAATGGGAGGAGAAATGGGGTAGGGGTAATTCTGAGGGAAGAGTATGTCAAGAGCATGCTGGAGGTGAAGAGAGTGTCAGAGAGTGATGAGTATGAAGCTGGAAATCGAAGGTGTATTGCTGAATGTTATCAGCGCATATGCCCCGCAAGTTGGGTGTGTGAGATGGACAAAAAAGAAGAATTCTAGAGTTAGTTGGACGATGTGGTGGAGAGGGTACCCAAGGAGGAGAGAGTGGTGATTGGAGCGGCCATCAATGGACATGATGGTGAAGGGAACAGAGGTGATGAGGAGGTGATGGGAAGGTAATGGAGTCAAGGAGAGAAATGTGGAAGGACAGATGGTGGTCGATTTTGCGAAAAGGATGGAAATGGCTTTGGTGAATACATATTTCAAGAAGAGGGAGGAACACAGGGTGACGTACAAGAGTGGAGGAAAGTGCACACAGGTGGACTATACCTTATGTAGAAGGCGCAATCTAAAAGGGATTGGAGACTGCAAGGTGGTGACAGGGGAGAACGTAGCTAGGCAGCACCGGATGGTGGTCTGTAGGATGACTTTGGAGACCAAGAAGAGGAAGCGAGTGAAGACACAGCCGAAGATCAAATGGTGGAAGTTGAAGAAGGAAGACTGTTGTGTGGAGTTCAGACAGGAGTTAAGACAGGCACTGGGTGGTAGTGAAGAGTTGTCAGATGGCTGGGCAACCACTGCAGAAATAGTGAGGGAGACAACTAGGAAGGTACTTGGTGTGTCATCAGGACAGAGGAAGGAAGACAAGCAGACTTGGTGGTGGAATGAGGAAGTACAGCAAAGTATACAGAGGAAAAGGTTGGCAAAGAAGTGGGATAGTCAGAGAGATGAAGAAAGTAGACAGGAGTACAGGGAAATGCAGCGTAAAGCAAAGAGAGAGGTGGCAAAGGAAAAGGAAAGGGCGTATGGTGAGTTGTATGACAGGTTAGACCCTAAGGAAGGAGAAAAGGACTTGTACTGATTGGCTAGACAGAGGGACCGAGCTGCAAAGGATGTGCAGCAAGTTAGGGCGATCAAGGATAGAGATGGAAATGTGCTGACAAGCGAGGAGAGTGTGCTAAGAAGGTGGAAGGAGTACTTTGAGGGGCTGATGAATGAAGAAAATGAGAGAGAGAGAAGGTTGGATGATGTAGGGATAGTGAAGCAGGAAGTTCAGTGGATTAACAAGGAGGAAGTGAGGGCAGCTATGAAGACGATGAAGAGTGGAAAGGCAGCTGGTCCCGATGACATACCTGTGGAGGCATGGAGATGTTTAGGAGAGATGGCAGTGGAGTTTTCAACTAGATTGTTTAACACAATCTTGGAAAGTGAGAGGATGCCTGAGGGGAGGAGAAGAAGCACACTGGTACCGATTTTCAAGAACAAGGGCGATGTGCAGAACTGTAACAACTACAGAGGTATAAAGTTGATCAGCAACAGCATGAAGATTTGGGAAAGAGTAATAGAAGCTAGGTTAAGAGGAGAGGTGATGATCAGCGAGCAGCAGTATGGTTTCATGCCACAAAAAAGCACCACAGATGCGATGTTTGCTTTGAGAATGTTGATTGAGGAGAAGGCCAGAAAGAGTTGCATTGCGTCTTTGTAGATTTAGAGAAAGCATACGACAGGGTGCTGAGAGAGGAGGTGTGGTATTGTATGAGGAAATCAGGAGTTGCAGAGAAGTATGTAGGAGTGGTGCAGGATATGTATGAGGGAAGTGTGACAATGGTGAGGTGTGTGGTTGGAATGACAGATGGGTTCAAGGTGGAGGTGGGATTACATCAAGGATCGGCTCTGAGCCCTTTCTTGTTTGCAATGGTGATGGACAGGTTGACGGACAAGATCAGGCAGGAGTCTCCATGGACAATGATGTTCGCGGATGACATTGTGATCTGTAGCGAGAGTAGGGTGCAGGTTGAGGAGAGCCTGGAGAGGTGGAGGTATGCACTGGAGAGAAGAGGAATGAAAGTCAGTAGGAGCAAGACAGAATACCTATGCATGAATGAGAGGGAGGACAGTGGAATGGTCAAGATGCAAGGAGTGGAGGTGACAAAGGCATTTGAATTTAAATACTTGGGGTCAACTGTCCAAAGTAACGGGGAGTGCAGTAGAGAGGTGAAGAAGAGAGTGCAGGCAGGGTAGAGTGGGTGGAGAAGAGTGTCAGGAGTGATTTGCGACAGAAGGGTACCAGCAAGAGTTAAAGGGAAGGTTTACAAGATGGTTGTGAGACCAGCTATGTTATATGG
Source organism: Lampris incognitus (assembly GCF_029633865.1). Classification (NCBI taxonomy): domain Eukaryota; kingdom Metazoa; phylum Chordata; class Actinopteri; order Lampriformes; family Lampridae; genus Lampris; species Lampris incognitus. The sequence continues at coordinate 393,599 of NC_079220.1, forward strand.
TTTGGAGACAGTGGCACTGACGAAAAGACAGGAGGCGGAGCTGGAGGTGGCAGAGTTGAAGATGCTAAAGATTTTCACTGGGAGTAACGAAGAAGGACAGGATTAGGAACGATTATATTAGAGGGACCGCTCAGGTTGGACGGTTTGGAGACAAAGCAAGAGAGGCAAGATTGAGATGGCTCGGACATGTGTGGAGGAGAGATGCTGGTTATATTGGGAGAAGGATACTGAATATGGAGCTGCCAGGGAAGAGGAAAAGAGGAGGGTCAAAGAGGAGGTTTATGGATGTGGTGAGGGAAGACATGCAGGTGGCTGGTGTGACAGAGGAAGACGCAGAAGACAGGAAGAAATGGAAACGGATGATCCGCTGTGGCGACCCCTAACGGGAGCAGCCGAAAGTAGTAGTAGACTCTATTCTAGATGAACCAGCAATTCAGAATCACTCAGAAGATAAAAGGCACACTTTACAGACCTGAATCAACCGGGAATCAAGTCTTTTAGGAATGTGATTAGCAATTAGGATTAGGAATATCTGCTCAGTGATTGGTATATTTACACCACCATCTTAGTCCTACCAGAAGTGGTCATTTTATATGCCACAGACAAGTAGTTTTTAATCTCAATTAAACTCAAAAGCCACATATCAACACGTCTTAAATCAATCAACAGTCAGTTACTCTCTTGTGCTAAAATATATTTTGTAGGCTGATGTTTGAGCTCTAGAACAACTGCTGAGGCATGCAGAATTATCTTTTAAATAACTTCTTAAAGCTCGTCTCTGTGCATTTAGTTTTACCCTGACGTCTTTTACCCTGTTGTTTTTGTCATGGTATTTTACCCTAGACTCATTCTATTTCAAATTTGACATTTTCATATTTACTTATGTTTGCGTATTTGATGAGCCACCCCCCCCTTTTCTCCCCAATTGCACTTTGGCCAATTACCCCAGTCTTCCGAACCATCTCGGTGACTGCTCCACCCTCTCTGCTGATCCAGCGAGGGCTGCAGACTACCACATGCCTCCTGCGATACATGTGGAGTCACCAGCCGCTTCTTTTCACCTGACAGTGAGGAGTCTCACCAGGGAGATGTAGCACATGGGAGGATCATGCTATTCCCCCCAGTTCCCCCTTGAACAGGTGTCCCAACCGACCAGAGGAGGTGCTAGTGCAGCAACCAGGACACATACCCATATCAGGCTTCCCAGCCGCAGACACGGCCAACTGTGTCTATAGGGACGCCCGACCAAGCCGGAGGTAACACGGGGATTCGAACTGGCAATCCCCATGTTGGTAGACAATGGAATAGACCACTACGATACCCAGACACCCCCTGATAACCCATTCTTAACACTGTTTCAAAACAAGGGCTTTACTAATGTTACAATAACATTATCATCATTAATGCTTCTACTACTCCTACGAATGAAAATACTAGAAAAAAGATAATACCAGGGTTGTTGATGTATTCACGGAAATCAAAGGTGCTGTTGGCTGTCTCGGTGTCATTACTAAGGAAGGCGTCAGTACCAACAGTCAGGTTGCTTAACAATGGTGGAGGCCACATGACACATTTCTGTCGCAGGTTTCCCATGAAGAGCTGCAGACCAATCAGAGCAAAGACACTGAGACAGAAGACTGTCAGGATCATGACGTCAGCAAGCTTCTTCACCGACTGGATAAGAGCTCCCACGATAGTCTTCAGTCCTACCAGACAGAAGGTAAAAATATTCCAGGGTAAGAATGAAAACTTTGACCACACACACACACACACACACACACACACACAGACACACACACCAGGGATGACTGTGATGGTCTTCAGGGCTCTTAGAACTCTGAACGTCCTCAATGCAGAAATGTTCCCCAAATCCACGAACTCTGTTAGGTACCTAGAGAGAGACACAGATACACAGGTATTGTGTCATATTCCTGGCAGAGAGATAGACAGGCAGAGAGGCAGACAAAGAGACAGACAGGCATTCTGTTATACAGCTGATGGAGCGATAGATATGTAGTCTTCTTCGTACGTTATATCTGACAGAGACAGGCGTGCAGCAAGACAACGTTTAGAAGCATATGAAGTCTGTATAGTGTACTTAATTGTATGTAAAGTGAATAAAATGCAGGTATTAAACCTGAATTTTATGCATGTAGTGTTTGTTGTGTGTGGTGTATGCATAGTGTATGTAGTAAGGCATTCATGAGTGCTGTATTTTAGTAGTCGTCAACTATTCCGGGGCTGCTGCGCTCACTCCTGTCCTCCTCCAATCGAGTGATTGTTCATGTGGGGACAAACAATGCAGCTTGTCAGCAGTCCGAGTTAACCAAAAAGGATTTTAATAATCTTTTCAGCTTTTTAAGTACTTGTGGAAAGGGTGTTTTTACTTCAGGTCTTATTCCAACACTGGTCCGTGGAGGAGGGCGTTTTAACAGAATCCTCAGCCTGAACATGTGGTTCATCTCCACGTGCAGAGCTCACAATATACGTTTTATTGACAATTTTGATCTGTTTTGGGATCTAAGAAAGCTGATCCAGTTCCGTTTTTTTAAATTATATATTTATATTGATATTTTTCTGTGACAAGGTTCAGGTACCTTGGAGGACAATACACATTTGAAGCAGTACAGTACACAGTCCCAACAGAAATTGGAATATTAATCAGAATCATCTTTATTTGACCATGTTTGTTTGCACATACATGGAATTTGACTCCAGTTTAGCGGCTCTCAATGTTCTGACACAGAATAACAACACGAAAATCTATAGGAGTATACACAAGGGATGACTATATAGATGTGAAACCATTGCTGTGAACTGTAAACAGGATACAATAGTGCAGAAAAGGGGAAGAGTGCAATTAGTGCTGAGATAAATATTAAACGGTAAAAAAAATGTTATATACATGTAAAATCAGAAACACTTTGTTATTTCATACACTTCCACACATGAAATGAAACATGGTTTCCCCCAGCCCACAGCAGTGCAACACAAAGACAAAAACACATCCAAAAACTACAAGAACATTCAACCTTATTGGAGGCACTCCAGGCCTATCTTCGTGGGCAGATAATTTGAATACTCTTCTATGGTAAATAAAGCAAGAGCTTCTGGACTTGATAAGATCTCTAGATCCATCGCTGACATTGACAGATATTATTACTCCTCCCCTACTCCAACCCTACTCAAAGAAAGACTGCGTCTGCAGACAGAACATGACTTACTTTTTGCAGACAGGGCAGTATATCAGGTGACAAGGTCCGCAAGCTACTAGCCCAGCAAGCACGCCAAGCTGCTTCTTCTAACTTAATCACTAAGATTTGCAGTCAAGCAGGGGAAATGGTAATGGACCAGATAGAAATTAACAAAAATTTTAAGCAATATTACAGCAAGTTATATGGTTCTGAATGTGATGGAAATCGTCCACACCTTGACTCCTTCCTGGAGAACCTAACCTTCCCCTCAGTCTCGGTCCTACAAAACCACTCACTAGGTGGTGAGATTTCTGAGACAGAAATTCTAGAAGCTATTAAATCCTTACAAAATAATAAGACACCTGGACCAGATGGCTTCACTTCGAAATTTTACAAAAAAAAAAAAATGCTTCCAACTTGTCCCCCCTGCTTCAAGTCACGTTTAATGAATCTCTGTCAGTGGGGTGCCTTCCACAAACCCTGCGACAAGCGTTGATAACACTTCTGCCAAAAAAGGATAAAGACCCACTTCAGTGTACGTCATACTGTCTGATTTCCTTATTAAATGTAGATAAGATACTAGCTAAAACTCTAGCAGCTAGATTCGAGAAGATTTTGCCTCAGATCATCTCCAGATCAAACAGGTTTCATTCCAAATAGGCATTCCAGCTCAAACTTGAGAAAATTACTAAATATCATGTACTCTCCTCTAAGCTGCTCCCCCGAAATGGTTGTATCGCTTGATGCTGAAAAAGCTTTCGATTGGGTGGAATGGCAATATTTATTTTCAACCCTGAATAAATTCGGATTTGACGATGCCGTCATCTCTTGGATTAGACTACTTTATTTTCTTTGGCCAGTGTGATCACCAATGGACAACAACCTAAATATTTCTCACTCAGAAGGAGTACTTGTCAGCGTTGCCCCTTGTTGCCCCTTCCTTTCGCTATCGCCATTGAGCCCTTAGCCATCACTCTTAGTCCAGGGAGTTTTTGGGTGTGGAATGTGCGGGCCTAATTTATGAACTGTCTTTATATGCAGATGAGCTTCTGTTGTATATTTCGAACCCCTTAAATTCTATTCCTCCCATTATTGATATTTTGACTAAGTCTGAAAAAGTTTCACGATGCAAAGTTAATTTTCAGAAAAGTGAAATGTTCTCCCTTAATCAGGCAGCTATTCTAATTTCTATCTCACATTTCCCATTCAAGATAGCCAAAAACGGCTTTAACTATCTTGGGGTTGAAATCACACGCACTTTCTCAACTCTTTTCACCAAGAATTGTGGTATTTTATTTGAAAAATGTAAACAAATTATCGCTGGATAGATGGAAGCTCCCGCTGTCCATCATTGGACGAGTCAATCTTATTAAAACTATTATATTACCAAAATTGACTTACCTATTCCAAAATATCCCCATTCTGATCAAGAAGTCTTTTTAAAATTAATTAGAGAAGAGTATACCTTTGTTTATCTGGAATGGTAAACCACATAGAATTAAAAGAAATGTGCTACAGAGACCTAAAAAGCTTGCTGGCCTTGCTCTACCTAATTTCATTTATTATTATTATTGGACTTGTGACATCAAGAAAATATTATCCTGGATGGGGGAATGTGTGACAGACAGCTGTGAGGCCTGCGTACAAATGGAACAGCCCATTTCATTTACGCTCCGTAATTTGTGCCTCCTCACCGCCAATTTTCTTCCAACCCAATAGTGTGCCATTCATATAAAATTTGGTCACAATTTAGCAGACATTTTAAGTTGCATACGACATCAGTACTTTCCCCTATCCAAAATAATTACAACTTCCCGCCCTGTCTTTGATTCTACCTTTGCATTTGGTTCTCAAAGGGAATCAAGTCACTTTCTAATTTCTACGTTGATGGAAAATTTGGTTCATTTACACAACTTTCCCAAATGTACCATCTGCCAAAATCTCACTTTTTCAGATATATCCAAATCTGACACTCTGCCCCGAAAAAAACATTACTTCTTTTCCAAATTTGCCAACAATACAATCAATCGCATTCTTTCTTTATCCCAAAACCGCAAAGGCTTAATATCAGTTCTTTATTACAGAATAGGTAATATCTCCCCCCATTCATTGTAGGTTGTTAGGAAACTTTGGGAAGAGGACCTTGGAGAGGAAATGACTGATGATGACTGGGAGGCTGCACTTGGCCTAATACATACCTCCCCTCCATGTGCAAGACGCAGCTTAATACAACTTAAGTTTGTTTTGAGAGCACATTTGACCAATGCAAGACTGACCAAAAATTTTCCTAATACAGACCCTTCCTGTCCTCACTGTAAAAGTCAACCAGCAGATCACACGCATATGTTCTGGTCATGCACTAACCTTAACACATTCTGGACCAGTATTTTTAACGCCTATAGCAAGATATTTCAAAAAGACATTCCTCCTAACCTCATATGTGCCCTATTACCCTTAAAGGTAAAGCACATGTAATCACAGCTTTTACCTCCTTGCTTGCTAGACATCTCATTGTGCTCTCATGGAAACAACAAGCGCCACCTAATTTTTCCAGATGGATTAAAGACATTATGCAGCTTACGAGACGAAGGTCTGTCGAGTTTTAAGTATTTGGAACTCCGGTGAGTAAAGCACGTTTTGGTGCTGGCTTATTGCTAACCACTGAAGGGAAAAGATAACACTGGATCATATAGCTGTTAAGATACTCTTCATAAAACCAGTCGGGGTTATAAGAATGTCTAATGTTTGAATAGCCTGTACTTTGGTATGTATTGTATCATAGTTATGAGAGTGTTAATGTTTAGAACTCACTTTGGTGTATCCTGTATCATTGTGTCATGTTGAATTTTTTAGAAGATAGCTCACGCCAATACTTAGCTATTGCCAAGCGCTAGCTTAGTCAGTGAAGCACTGGGGAATTGTGTAGCATTAAAGATGCGCGGCACTTATCCTGTTGATGTTAAAATCATTCAGTTTAAGTGGTTATCGCACTTAAATGGTTTGGATTGAGGCTACACTGTGATTGCACTGATTTTGTGTAACAGAATTATATATGTGTAGTGATGAAGTAATGATACTGCAATTCATACACATGTTAATGGAAAGTATATTGTAAGATGTTCTGAATGAAGAGAAATTAATGAGATGTCATGTTAGAAACAGATATAGAATGGAATACTTACTGTTCTGCACTATTTGTGCAGATTGCTTTTTTGAACTACCAGATAAAATTTGGAAGACTGTGATGGCGAGCCCAGCCCAGTGAGACTGTGGACGATCACAGAAGCAGTGGCCTACTGTAGGATCTGTCCCAGGAAACGTCTGACAAGCCTGAATCATTCATCCAGACACCAAATAAGAACTCATACACACTAGCCTATTTCCTCTACCAGGGTAGAAATAGTCATCGTTGAAGTATATTCAATACACTCACGGATCAGGAACTGAAGTCTTGGACCAACACATACACTCAAGGACAAGGAACTGAACTTTTCTTTCATCTCAAACTGCTAACACTCATTGAGGGTTGTGGTTTGAATGAGGTTTTCTTTGGTTTATTACTTTATTTACTTTAAAGAGATCTATTTTGTTTTATTCCAATTATTTTATGTAAAAGTCAGTGTTGTGTATATTTGCTGTTGTGGGGCAATAAAATTGTCAACTGTTCAACTACACATCAACTCCTCTCGTGAGTTAGTAAAGGCAAACTCCTCACCGAACGTAGTTAGATGTTAGCATCTTTACTGTTACCACTAGTTTGCACTGGAGGCGCTACATACATATCAAGATAGATGTAGCAAAAAACGGCAAGCTTGTTTCATGCATCACGCACTCATCAGCTGAGTGTGTGCGACATACGAAACAAGGTTGTACTGGTTGTATTAAAAGTTTTTTTTGCTACATCTATCTTGATATTCCACTCATCATTTGTTGAGCACTTTTATCAACACCACTGACGGCTTCCGAAAAAAAAAATACATACACACACACACACACACACACACACACACATATATATATAGATATAGTCCTATGTAGCGAATTCAGGAGGCAACCACAGGAACCGCTGCAGCTGGGATGCGAACCCATATCTCCCGTGCTGCGGGAGACATCGCTAACCGCTCGACTAAAGGGTCCGACCCGTTAGCCAAGGGCCAACGTGTTTAACAAAATCATTGAGCAAGTCATCAGTCATCCATCCATCACCCCATTTTTATTCTCAAAGTCCTGTGGCAATAGGGGCGTGACGAAGCGACAGGTGTGGGTACACTGAAAGTCGTAGCCACAAACCTGCACACAGGCGGCTCAGACCATATGGTCCTTCTTCACTGAAAGGAGCAGAAGTGGAGTCCGGCAGCCCTCTGAGCGACTGAGCAGCCCTCTTTAGGACCGCACTGCTCACCTCCCTGGCATGAGGAAGGGTCTAGAAAAGGTGACCTTAAAATTGCCTGCTCCACATCACCCCATCCGGCAAACCGTGGTCAGAGGGGGCCCTATTTTTGCAGTCGAAACAACAGAAAAAAGATGAAAACAACACCTTTGAAAATTGCCACATGGAGCATTCGCATTCTTCTTGACAGGGAAAAGGCAGAAAGACCCAAGAGACGCACAGCACAGCACTTATTGCAAATGAACTAAACAGGTACAACATCGACATTGCTGCCTTGAATGAGACCAGGGTGGCAGGACAGGGTGAAATTCGCGAAAGAAGCGCAGAGTACACTTTCTTCTGGAGTGGGCGCTGACCTGAGGAGAAACATGAAGCTGGAGTTGGCATAGCAGTCAAGTCAACTCTCGTAAGCAAATTGGCCACGCCTCCAAAAGGCGTGAATAATCGCCTAATGACGCTGACACTCCCCCTTTCTCAGGGAAAGAAATTTGTCACCATTGTCAGCACCTATGCACCCATGATGACCAACCCGGATGAGATCAAGGATAAATTTTATGAAGACCTGAATACTGTCATTGTCGACGTTCCCAGCGCTGAAAAACCCACCATTCTTGGTGATTTTAATGCAAGAGTTGGCACAGACAGCATCTCCTGGGAAGGCGTGATTGGAAAGCACGGAGTTGGAAGCTGCAACAGCAATGGATTGCTACTTCTTCAGACCTGCGCAGAACATGGGCTTCTGATCACAAACACAGGATTTCAGCTACCCATCCACAACAGAACGTCCTGGATGCACCCGAGGTCCAAACACTGGCACCTGATTGACTATGTCATTGTCAGGAAAAGAGACCGGCAGGACATAAGAGTTACAAAGGCTATGTGTGGGGCAGAGTGCTGGACGGATCACCACCTCATTGTCTCTAAAGTCAATCTCCATATCCAGCCCAAGAGATGCCCACAAGGCATGAAAGCACAAAAACGTCTAAATGTCAGTAATCTAAAGAATAATGACATCAAGAAGTCCTTTACAGACACTCTGGAGGAACAACTGGAGGTTACTGTGCTGGATAGCCAGGATGTGGAGGCTGCTTGGACCGCACTTCGTGACACAGTGTATAACACAGCCTTGGAGTGTCTAGGCCCCTCCACAAGGAATCACAAAGACTGGTTTGATGAAAACTGCACGGAGATAAACCATCTGTTAGAAGAGAAACACTGTGCCTACAAATTTCATAGTGAAGACCCCCAGTCAACGTCCAAGACAGATGCACTTAGGAACATCCGCAGCTCTATCCAAAGAAAATTATGCCAAATGCAGGATTCATGGCTGAGCAACAAAGCTGATGAGATACAGGGCTTTGCAGACAGAAATGACATGAAACACTTCTACAATGGCCTGAAAGAAGTCTACGGTCCTACCATCGCTGGCTCATCCCCGCTCCTTAGTGCAGATGGGACAACACTAATCACAGACAATGATTAGTGTTGTCAATGATTAGTAGAGACACGGCCAGGAGAAGTTGGGTACCCTGGTGGCTGACATTCAATGATTAGTGTCAGGCAATGATTAGTGTTCAGCCCATCTTCTTGAAAGATGGGCTGAACACTTCAGCAATGTTTTGAATCGCCCTTCTACCATCAACTATGAAGCCATCGATTGACTACCCCAAATTCCACCTAATGAGACGCTGAGCACCCCTCCAACAATGGAAGAGACACTTAAGGCAATTGGTCAGTTGTCAAGCGGAAAAGCGCCTGGCTCAGACTCCATCCCAGCTGAAATTTATAAAGAAGGAGGGCTTGTGATTGCTAAGAAACTTCAGCAGTTGTTTCATCTTATATGGCAAACTGAAACAGTACCTCAGGACTTTAAAGATGCCTCAATTATCCACCTCTATAAGCGCAAGGGAAATCGCCAATCATGTGATAACCACCGTGGAATTTCCCTGCTGTCCATTGCAGGCAAGCTGGTTGCAAGTTTTATTAAATCACCTCAGCGCACACCTCGAGAGAGGACTTCTACCTGAGAGTCAATGTGGATTCCGGAAAGAACGCGGGACCATAGACATGGTGTTTGCTGCCCGCCAGCTTCAAGAAAAATGCCAGGAACAAAATGTTGACCTGTACTCCACTTTTGTCGATCTGACCAAGGCCTTTGATACTGTCTGCAGAGACGGCCTTTAGAAAATCATGGCAAAATACGGATGTCTAAAAAAGTTCATCACCATCGTACGACAACTACACGATGGCATGCTAGCCAGAGTCCAAGACAACCGAGTTGCATCTGAGCCGTTCCCTGTCTCTAACAGAGTAAAACAAGGCTGTGTCCTTGCCCCAACCCTGTTCAGCCTTATGTTCTCAGCCATGCTGTCAGATGCCTTCAGAGAGGGGGATGCTGGCATTGCTGTCAATTACCGTTTTGATGGCTCTCTCTTTAACCTTAAAGCAAAAACCTTAGTTAAAACATCAACCATCAACGATCTTCTGTTTGCCGATGACTGCGCCCTCAATGCTACATCCGAAGCCAAAATGCAACAAAGTATCAGTAAGTTCTCAGAGGCTTGCAACAACTTCGGCCTCACCATCAACATAAAAAAAGACTGAAGTACTTCATCAGCCAGCTCCAGGCAAGCAATACAATGTACCCAACATCACCATAAATGGGCATCGATTAAATGCGGCTGACAAATTCACTTACCTGGGCAGTTCTCCCTCCAGATATGACACCACTGTTGGAGATGACCGCACGGCTTGCTAAAGCAAGTACTGCTTTTGGCAGACTCCACAAGAATGTGTGGAACAGGAGAGGCATCACCCAGGAGACAAAAATTAAAGTGTACCGGGCCATAGTTCTCACTACACTGCTTTACGGCTGTGAAACATGTACAGTTTACAAACGCCATGCAAAAACACTAAACTACTTTCACACCACATGCCTCAGAAAACTTCTTGGCATAAAGTGGGATGACAAGATCCCTGACACAGAGGTCCTCACTCGCTCAAGACTGCCGAGTATACACACCATCCTCATGCAATCACAGCTTCGTTGGGTGGGTTACAGTTTGTGGTGCTTCACATGGCTGTTCCTGCACAATAGGGTTAACACTTTCACTCTGAGCTACCTCTGCCAGAGCATCTTCGGGGTCACTTGGGCACACCCGAGTGCCTGCCAGGTCATTACCTAAAAGGAAGGGAATACCTTTCACTGGGAGATTGTCTATAATTCCCACAGCCAGTACCTTAGTCACCAGCTCAGTTTTTACAAAAAATGTGTGCTTAGGAGCAGGAACGCAACAGTCACTAACCCGCTTGACCACAACCAACACCCCAGTGGTGGTGGACAGTGGTAAATCCAACACTCCTTTCAGAAGTAGTGAATAAACTGCTCCAGAATCCCTAAGCACATTAACTGGGACCTCTGGACCATCCCCAGACACTGCAGCTGTACCTTGAGATACAAAACCCACGTAATCTTTTAGTACTTCCTCCTCAGCGGGATCCACAAACTCACTAGTTTCTAGTACTTGAGGAAAAACGCCTACACAGGCTATGGGCTTACAAGCCTCCTTGTGCTGCATGTTCAGACTTAACCTGGAGCCGTTGGGGTCAGCCAGAAAACTTCTTAAAGCCAGAAGCATTTTTCCCTGCCCAACAGGATCTCGTTCAGCTTTCCTATCTTGTCTAGAGATCTTCCTCTATCAGACATGCTACGGTGAGTTAGCTCATACTGGTTGGCTAATGTGGCTGCTTTTCTTGTCTTTCTCATCCTGCTCATTAAGATATATTTCTATGGGCTGGGGCATACACTTTTTAAACTGTTCCATTAGCACAAGTGCACAGACGCCTTCAAAAGTGGAGGTCCCAGTAGAGGCCAGCACCTGCCAAACACCAACTCCAGTCTCTTAGCTAACTCCAGAAAAGATTCATCACTTTTCCTCTTTAGGGACAGGAACTGAAAAATGTGCCAGCACATTTTTCTTTACCACACCATAATCCTTACTTTGCGTGGCATCTAAAGCAGCATATGCTTCCCGAGCTCTCCCTTCCAAACTCCCCTGAATTGGCAATGTCCACTTGTCCCGTGGCAATTTTTCTCCTCAGCAATCCTATCAAAGGCTTCAAAGAAAACACCCACTTCGGTTGCATTGAACTTGGGTATTAGCCTCAGACAGCTAGTGGGATCAAAGTGGCTTTCTGGGACCTTCCGCCGCAACACAGGGTCATGAGATAGCACTTTGTCTCTTTCTAGAGCCAGGTGGGCTTGTTCAGTCTTTTGCTCCTCCTCTTTTAATAGAATCCGGAGCTTCTCTCTTTCTAGCACAATTCTCTCAATTTCCACCTTCCTATTCTCCTCTTCCCTCTTGAGCTTGGGTGCCTCTTCCTTCTCTGGATCAGGTAGATTCAGGCGATCCCCAATAAGCTGCACAGCCTCACTCACTTCTGTTCCAGACCCAGTGACTATCTCATAATACTGGGCTAGAGTCCCCAACTGTTCCTTCAACCTGAAGAGCTCCCCGCGGCTAGTAAGCCTACTGCTATAGTCTTCCGCATCAAAGATGTCCATTTTGCAAAGCGTTTGAAATACACAAATGAGATCAACACACAGATTAGCTTTATAGCAAATACCGTCCATTAACAATAGTGCCACAATGATTAACTGAAATACACTAGGCAAATAAAGCGACTCTCTCTTTGAGGAATCACTCACAGCACAACGCAACCAACAGCTCCGTCCTCGGATGCTCTCTTTCCTACATGCATACAGATTAATTCAAAATAAATAACAATATATAGCTTATCTGGTGACACAATGTGTAGGTAACCAAGTTAGCTGCTAACAACAAGCTGAGCAACCCGCTTTTACCAGTGTCATCTGTTGCACACCACAGCAACGCAACACAACAATCAGGAGACAGCAAATTACACCGTGCTATAATGGTACGGACCAGCCTCCACTAGTCACGGTCACTCAAGCACTAGCCTGTACCTAACCGCACTCCGAAAGCTAATTACACCACTGACTCCTAATATATAAACACCACACTTACTTCCCCATGTTAATACAGAATAATAAGAATAAAGCCCACAAAGTGTATTAGCGATTGACCTATCTTGGTGATTATTTGTTTACCTGAGCTACTGCTATTTATTCACACAAGCAGAATGTTAGCTCTTGAGTTATCGTTGCAGGTGGAAACCAAAGTGTCCTACTGCCAGGCCGACATAAAGCCAACCCCACCTGAGCCCCGACAACACTTCTGCTTATGAGTAGCTAACTAACTGGTCGGCTAGTAAGGCATGCTAATCACGTTAGCTTCCTTATAACCTGACTACGCTGTCTATCAGCGTAGTCGGATGAACCCCCAATTGTTAGGGTACAGCCGCGACAAGCACACAACCGGAGCTTGCCGCTGCAGTAGCATAATGTGAAATAAAGAGAGGAAACCAACCAGAGCTAATATGGAAACAGAAGCGAGCAAACTGGAAGCTATGCTTACAGTCACTGCAGCCGTGAGCCGGTTCGGGACCTCCGCGAGGACGTCTCCTCTCAGTGGTCCGTCACACCCAGGAAACCTGCTGCACTGGGATTTGCCACCCCCCCCCCTTTTTTTTAATCTCCCCGGCGTCACACAGCGTACAACACATAATAATAAGCATATCGGTGGCATCTCATGTTTAGAAGACCCGAAAACATATCCGTAACAGTAAATATAGCCTTCTTAATCAAAGATGATTACATCAGTTCATCTGGACACAACATTTATTGACAGATACATTTCATCATCGTCTAAGTGACCTCTTCAGTCTCAACTGACTGCAGGTATCCCCACCCTTATAAACAATACAGTGACTGCAGGTGTCCCCACCATTATAAACAATACAGTGACTGCAGGTATCCCCACCCTTATAAACAATACAGTGACTGCAGGTGTCCCCACCATTATAAACAATACAGTGACTGCAGGTGTCCCCACCATTATAAACAATACAGTGACTGCAGGTATCCCCACCCTTATAAACAATACAGTGACTGCAGGTACCCCCACCCTTATAAACAATACAGTGACTGCAGGTATCCAACCCTTATAAACAATACAGTGGCATAACGACCCAAACCAACGACCAGTTTCAAATGTAAATATGGGTGTGACCATTAATTAGAGTTTCAATGGCCATGTGTATGATTCACGGAGGATGTCTTGATGCATGCTCAATAATCCAGGTAAGAAAAATCAAAGAAGGTTGACACAACACCATCTAACAAAGTGTGCGAAGAGGCATGCTCGCAAAGCTACCCCCCCGCCCAAGCACCACTTTTACATGCCCAGTCTGCAACCGCAACTGTGCATCCAGGATCGGACTATTCAGCCACCAAAGAACTCACAAATAGGAGAAGATGGTCATTATCAGATACGATGGACAACCAGCAAGCAAGCAAAGTAAGAGGGCGACAGATGTACTCTTAGCCCCCCCCCCCCGTCGGTTCAGGGATGGTCATTCCCTCTTCACATAGATGGCCCCTTTGACTCCCCATGTAAACCAGCGTTCCTCCCTATCAAGGATGTGCACATCGTCACCCTTGGAAGAGTGGCCACTGGCCTGTAGATGGTGTAGACTGTGGAGCCCTGGTCTGTAGATGGTGTAGACTGTGGAGTCCTGGCCTGACGTGTTAGCCCTCATGAGTTGTGCCATCCTCTTGGCCAACGTCTGCTTAGTACAAGTCATGGCAATCCTCCTGGCACTTCACAGCATGCACTTCAATGCTGTTTCTGTCAGGGCACCCGATCCTTGGGGTGGACCAACTTCTGGTGCAGCGTTTTTTGGGGTTTGAAAGCAACTGAGATGTGGTTTTGGAAAATATGCGTCTCAACTGTTCCGACACTCCTGCCACATACAGAATCACCACTGGTTTACACTTACGCAGCTGTTGTCCTTCTCCTCTCTTCGATTGGCTGGTGCACTGTTTGGGCGTCTCCCTGGCTTTGACAGACGCCCAGTTATGATAACCACACTTAATCAAGGTCTGTTTAATGTGGGATTTCTCCCGTGTCGGAAGGGACGTTGTCAGCTCAGTGGTACGGCATGCTGATGACTCCTAGTTTGGGCTCCAATGGGTGATGAGCGTCAAACCTTAAGTACTGATCTGTGTGTGTGTGTGTGTGTGTGTGTGAGTGTGTTCAGCACACAGGGTGTGTGTGACGCATCAGTGCAGTAGTACTGGGGTAGTAGTGCATGCTGCATGCTGCTTCTGCTTGCTACTTTCTGCTTTCAGCTCCTGCCGCTGGCTAGCCCTCTTGTAGGCAGTGAAAAGAGGAGCCGACTGCGTGAGTCTCCTCCTGCCGGTACATAGCCTCTCTGTCACCAAGACTCCTGCAGTGCCTCCTCGTGCCCACACACAGTAACTAGGTACTTTGCGGTCCCAGGCCAAACTGTAGGGGATCTCGGAGCAGCAGTGGGCCCCGGAGAGAAGGCGCACAGGCCCACTGATGTGTGGACATGCCCTGGCGTCTCTCAAACACTGCCCCAGCTATGGGCTAATAGCAACCAAGTCCTCAATGGCGGAGTGGGCAGAAGATGGTGGCTGCGAGGAACACCACAACAGCTGCAAAGGCAGAAGAAGGCTGCAGCAAAGAAGGGCCCCCAGTTGTCTTGGTCTCCATGCCACTGGATCCTGGCCTTTCTATGCCAAGGACTGTGTGGAGGCTGCCTGTGCACCAGCCTCCCCACATTAAAGGATTCCACGCACAGGCATCCTCCCGAAAGGGAATCAGACCGTTTAACATCCCGGACAAAGTCCTGTGGCGGTCAGGAAGTGGTGACGGGGGCAGGACCGTGAAGTCTGGCAGCTCCTAGCCACAACCTCACACACAGATGATGGGTGTCTGATTCAGTTGTTAAGCTCTTGGGCTGAGGCAGAAAGAGCTTTTTGGCAGCTGCACCCACAATTGAGCAGCCCTATTTAGGATCCACTCTGCTCACCCCAGTAGGGGAAGGGGCTGGAAAAGGTGCCCTAAACATAGCCTGCCTCGAAAACTCCTGTCTGTGCTACCGCACCCAGAGGGATCACCACTAAGCGGTCAGAAACATAAACAGAAGCAAACTTACATTGGAACCTGGAACGTGTGGACCCTCATGGACAATAAACACTGTGATCGACCCGAAAGGCGAATTGCCATCATCGCCAGGGAGCTAAGGAGACTGCAGCATTCTCCGAAACCCAACTCGCTGATGAAGGGCAGCTGAAGGAGGAAAAAGGTGGATACACTTTCTTTTGGAAAGGAAAACCTGCTGATGAGCCAAGGATCCACGGCGTGGATTTTGCTATTAAGAACAGCCTCATCGACCACCTCTCCGAACTCCCTGTGGGCATCAATGAACGCCTTATGTCTATACGCCTGATGCTTGCAGGTGGCCAAAAGCCCACTGTTATTAGTGCCTACGCTCCAACACTTGATGCACAGGATGACGTGAAAGAGGCCTCTATGCTGACCTGGACAACATCTTAACCAAAGTGCCCGAGGAGGACAAGCTAATCCTGCTTGGAGATTTCAATGCCAGGGTGGGATGAAACCACAATCTATGGAGAGGCACAATAGGGAAGGAAGGAGTTGGCAACACGAACTCCAATGGCATATTACTGCTATCAAAGTGCTCAGAACACAGCCTGGTCATCACCAAAACACTTTTCCGCTAAAAGAATAAACAAAACATCCTGGATGCATCCTTGCTCTAAGCTCTGGTACCTCATCGATTACATAGTCGTCCGCGCCAAAGACCGCCATGATGTGCTCAACACCAGAGCAATGACCAGTGTGGATGACTGCTGGACAGACCACCGCCTCATCTGCTCCATCATTTCCATCAGTCTCACATGGAAAAGAAGGGTGCAAAAAAGACAGTGCCGGCCAAAGCTCAACATCGAACGGCTGGGTGACACCACCTCTCAAGAACAGCTCCGGGCTACTCTCAGCACTGCTCTGCCCAAGCAATACCCAGAAGATATTGATACACACTGTGACCTGCTTAAGTCTATCACCATGGACTCCTGCAAAAGCACCCTTGGCTACAAAACCCGGAAACATCAAGACTGGTACGATGAGAATGACAATGAAATCCGACAGCTCATTGACATCAAGTGGCAAACCTTCATTGCCTGGCAAAATGACATCAACTGCAAGGCTAAAAGAACAGCCCATGCCATAGCAAAGGCAACTGTTCAATCTCGGGTTAGGCAACTGAAGAACCAGTGGTGGGCAAGGAAGGCTCTGGAGATCCAGCAGCTTCCTGACTGTGGGGATACCTGAGGTTTCTTCGATGCCACAAGAGCAGTATATGGCCCCAGCCACCGTTGCCTAGCCTCCATTCGCTCCAAAGATGGGCTAATGCTGAAAGATAGTAAGTCAATAACCAACAGATGGAAAGAACATTATGAGGAGCTACTGAACAGGGACAAAACTCCTGAGATGGAGGCCCTTGACCAACTCCCTAAATGACACATCAACGAGAATATGGGAGCACCATCCAGTCGGAACGAGGTGCAGGATGCCATAAGGAAGATGAAGACCAACAAGGCTGCTGGACCTGACTGCATTCCCAGCAGAAATCCCGAAGGATGGTGGGCCAGTTCTCCTTAGTCACATCCACGCCCTGCTCCTCAAAATATGGGAAAAGGAGGAAATCCCTGCACAACTTAAGGATGCCCTCATTGTCTCCATCTTTAAGAAGGGACACAAAGCAGACTGCGGAAATTACCGTGGCATTTCCCTCCTTTCCACTACTGGGAAAACTCTTGCCCAGGTTTTGGCTAATAGACTCCTCCCCGTCAGAAAACATTCTCCCCGAGTCTCAGAGTGGATTTTGCCCAAATAGAGGTACCATGGACATGATTTTCATTGCTCGCCAACTACAATTAAAATTCTGGGAACAAAATCAACCACTATACATGGCCTTCACAGACCTCGCCAAAGCCTTTGACTCTGTGAACCGTCAGGCTCTGTGGCTGGTTCTGGCAAAAATTGGCTGCCTGGACAAATACATCCAGCTACTGAGACTATTGCATGACAATATGTCAGCAACAGTGCTCAGTGGCAGTGGAGATGAAACAAACCCTTCAGGGTTCACACTGGAGTCAAGCAGGGCTGTGTCATTGCTCCTACCCTGTTCTCCATTTTCATTTCTGCTATCCTCCATCTTATGGGTAAACACCTGCCACAAGGAGTCAGAATCATGTATAGAACCGACGGACAACTCCTGAACATCAACAGATTCAGGGCTAAAAGCAGAACCACCACCATATCCATCATGGAGCTGCAGTATGCTGACGACAATGCCCTCGTGGCCCATTCAGAAGACGATCTACAGTGCATTCTGGATGCTTTTGCCAAGACATACAAGCAGCTTGGTCTGGCCCTTAACATAAAAAAGACCCAGATCCTTTACCAGCCACCACCCAACACAAATAACCCTGCTCCACCCCCAACTATCTGTTGACAAAACTAGACTGGAAAATGTGGAACACTTTACATATCTCGGAAGCCTCCAATCCTCCAAAGCTAATATTGATGAGGAAATACACCACCGCCTCAGTTGTGCCAGTGGAGTTTTCTCAAGACTGAGGAAAAGGGTCTTTGAAAACCGTGACCTCCAGGCCAGGACGAAAATTCTGGTCTACAAAGCGGTAGTGTTGCCCACCCTACTGTATGGATCAGAATCCTGGACCACATACAGCAGGCACCTGAAGGCACTAGAGGCACATCATCAGAGGTGCCTCTGAAAAATTCTCCAGATCACCTGGTAAGATAGACGCACCAACACCAGCATCCTGGAGGAGGCTAATATTCCCGCCATCACTGTCACCATCGCCCAAGCTCAGATGGACTGGCCATGTCATCCGTTTGCCTGACTCTTGCATTCCAAAACAAGTCCTATACTCCCAGCTTCTCACAGGACAACGGGCCCCGGGAGGTCAAAAGAAAAAGGTATAAGGACAACATCCAAACGAACATCAAAAAATGCCACATAGACCCTAAGACCTGGGAGGACACAGCAACCAACACGGCGACCTGGAGAAAACTTGTCCCGGAAGGAGCTGCACTATATAATAATGATCTCCGCCATGCTGCAGAAGACAAGTGCAGACTCAGAAAGGAGGGGGTTTCCACCAAAAAAGCCCAAACCAATCCCACGACGACCACCGCCCACCCCTGCCCACACTGCACCAAAATATGCGGCTCCAGGATTGGCCTCTTCACCCACCTGAAGACCCACAAGGACCAAGAAGGAGGACAGTCATACTCAACCCCAAGTGACCGCCGATGATGATGATGATGACTGATCAGTATGTGTAGGTTTACGGTAAACACCATCAATCAAATGTCCCCTATCACCAATTTCAATTTCACAGTATAAATGTTGTATCCAGATGAACTGATTCAACCTTCTGTGATTTTCTTACCTGGATTATTGAGCATGCATAAAGACATTTTGACTCATTTCGGCGAGGACTGCCTAAAACTTGTACGCGAGTATGAGCAAATGGCGCATAGGTGGCAGACTACAGGAACCACCTGAGATTCAGCCTCAGATGCAGACAGAGTGGGATTACATGTATGAGCCTACATATGAACTCTTTGGTCAAGGGCCACCGAGCTAACAAGATCCTCCAGAAGGCACAGAGCCAGCTGTTGAAGGAACAGGTGAGACAAACTAATTTTACTATCGATGCTTTGAAAGCAAAAGAGGAGCAGATCCAACAGAGACTCACGTCGCATCTAGATGAGACCACTTTCCAATGTGTGACTGAGTTCACAGAGATGACTCGTCTAGCTCAACACAAAAGTCAAAACCAGGCAGCCTAGCAAAATGGCACTGGCTGTGGATATTACTGCCATAGCTAGCTAGCTAAAATACTATGTTACTTGGCTGTCTGAGGATATGATGAGTTTGTCATGATTAACTAAAAAACTTGATGATGGGCGCCCGGGTAGCATAGCGGTCTATTCCATTGCCTACCAACACAGGGAGCTTCAGTTCAAATCTCCGTGTTACCTCCGGCCTGGTCGGGTGTCTGTACAGACACAACTGGCTGTGTCTGCGGGTGGGAAGCCAGTGTGAGTACTTGATCTACTCGTCCTACTGGATGTGCTCAGGGTCTTGCGGCTACAGATGACATCACTACTTCACGCATTATGATTGAGTAGGGGTTTGGGTAGGGGCTAGTTTAGTTTAGGAACAGTGGGAAACAGTAGATTGATGATAGACGCAGCTCAGGCCTTCGGCCCCTGCGTGCGTTCGCTTGTCCTGTGCCTGCAGCCCTGCTCCTTAGACGCAGCTCGGGTCTTTGGAAAAAACACACAGCTAAATAACTATAAAGCTAGCGTTAAACAACGCTAGCTAGTAACACAATCCGTGACATCATATGTAGTCGAAGGACCCCCGAGTCGATATTGTACCTGAGCAGAAATGGAACCCACACCGGATGTGGGTATGTGTTCTGGTCGCTGCACTAGCGCCTCTTCTGGTTGGTCGGGGCACCTGTTCGGGAGGAGGGGAAACTGGGGGGATGCATGTATTGGAGGAGACGTGGTAGTCTTCAGCCCTCCCCGCATCATCAGAGGGGGTGGAGCAGCGACCGGGACGGTTCAAAGGTGGGGTAATTGGTGAGGTACCATTGGGAAAAAAAGGGGGAAATTTAAAAAAAAAAACTTGATGATAATGAGTGACCATGGTTGCTGGTTTGTAGTTAATTAAGTTTACAGCAATTTGCTAAAATATAAATGTTGACAGAGGAGACACTCTTAAGCAGCCACTACACAAACGCATGGCACAACATAGGAGAGTGAACCTCTTGGGGCAGGACTCAGTGGTTTACACTCATTTACAACAAACAAACCACAGTTCTTTAGGACTGATACATACACTGCTCAAAAAAATAAAGGGAACACCTAAAAACACAATATAGACCTCGATGAATGAAATATTTCAGCTGAAAATCTTTATTTAATAGACAGAGGAATGTGTTTAGAGCAAAATAACCTAAGAATGATCAATGGAAATCAAAATCATTAGCCCATTAAGGTCTGGATTCAGAATCATACTCAAAATCAAAGTGGAAAATGAGAACATAGGCTGATCCAACTTCTGAGGAAATTCTTCAAGACGATTCAAAATGAGGCTCAGTAGTGTGTGTGGCCTCCACGTGCCTGTATGCACTCCCTACAACGTCTGGGCATGCTCCTGATGAGACGACGGATGGTCTCCTGAGGGATCTCCTCCCAGACCTGGATCAGGGCATCGGTCAACTCCTGGACAGTCTGTGGTGCGACATCGCGTTGGCGGATGGTACGAGACATGATGTCCCAGAGGTGCTCGATTGGATTCAGGTCTGGGGAACGTGCAGGCCAGTCCATAGCATCAATGCCCTTGACATACAGGAACTGCTGACACACTCTGGCCACATGAGGACGAGCATTGTCATGCATGAGCAGGAACCCAGGGCCCACTGCACCAGCATATGGTCTGACAATGGGTCTGAGGATCTCATCCCGGTACCTAATGGCAGTCATGGTACCTCTGGCTAGCACGTAGAGGTCTGTGCGGCCCTCCAAGGATATGCCTCCCCAGACCATCACTGACCCACCGCCAAACCGGTCATGCTGGAGGATGTTGCAGGCAGCAGAACGTTCTCCACAGCGTCTCCAGACTCTCTCACGTCTGTCACATGTGTTCAGTGTGAACCTGCTCTCATCTGTGAAGAGCACAGGGCGCCAATGGCAAATCTGCCAACCAAGATGTTCTCTGGCAAAGGTCAATCGGGCTGCACGGTGTTGGGCTGTGAGCACAGGCCCCAATTGTGGACGTCGGGCCCTCATACCATCCTCATGCATTCTGTTTCTCACTGTTTGAGCAGAAACCTGCACATTAGTGGCCTGTTGAAGGTCGTTTTGTAGGGCTCCGGCAGTGCTCCTCCTGTTCCTCCTTGCACAAAGGACCAGATAGCGGTCCTGCTGCGGGGTTGTTGTCCTCCTGCGGCCCCCTCCACGTCTCCTGGTGTACTGGCCTGTCTCCTGGTACCTCCTCCATGCTCTGGACACTGTGCTGGGAGACACATCAAATCTTCCTGCCACAGCACGCATTGATGTGCCATCCTGGATGAGCTGCACTACCTGAGCAACTTCTGTAGGTTGCAGATACCGCCTCATGCCACCTCTAGTGGTGAGGGCACTAGCAAAATGAAAAACTAACCAAAGATCGGCCAGAAAAGATGAGGACAGGCAAATGGTCTGTGGCCACCACCTGCAAATCCATTCCTTTTATAGGGGCTGTCTTGCAAATTGTCTAATTTCCACCTGGTGGAAATTAGACAATTTACCAACAGGTGAAATTGATTCACAAATCAGTGTTGCTTCCTAACTGGACAGGTTGATATCTCAAAAGTGTGATTGACTTGGAGCTACATTGCATTGCTTATGTGTTCCCTTTATTTTTTTGAGCAGTGTATAATTTCTAGACAGGGAGACCGGACAGTTGGAAAGAGAAGTCAGAGACACAACCCTCTCTAAACGGGGGATTACGGCATCATTTGTCTGCTGCTTATAATGCTGCCGTAACATCGTTGCCTCAGCAGTTCCCACAACATACTACTCTGGTCTAATCCTAGGAAAGCATAGTGGAAGGGGAGAAGGAACTCTCACAACCTCAGTCACCTTGTTCCTTGTTCAGGGGAAGTAGAGATGGCCCAGGTGAGTGATGTCACATTTAGTGTGCCATAAGAACACAACACCCGTTGTGTTGTGTTGGACAGACAACACAATCACCGTATCCTCAAGACATTTCAAATGGAGAAAATAATACAAAATCTTAGAAATTGCAGTTTTAAAAAATAATATGGAAATAGGAGGACCATTGTTTTAACTTGTGGAATAACCTGCCTGCTGCCATCAGACAGTCAGAGTCTGTTGAGTCCTTTAAATCCAAACTTATATCTAATTTTTACCTTAGCTTACAATTAGTTGTCTTTTAAGTTACGTGCTTCACAACCTGTACTGCATGGCAGGTCGGTTTCTGTCTCAATGAATTTACCAACCACTGTTCTGCCGACCAGATTATAGAGTATAGATTATAGTGTATCCATTATAGTATATATATTATAGAGTGTAGATTACAGTGTAGTTTATAATGTATAGATTATAGAGTATAAATTATAATGTATAGATTATAGAGCATAAATTATTGACTATTGGAAACTGTTCTCTTCTCTCACATGTCTTTTCACTCTCTGAATGATGTCTTCTGTTTTCTCTTCTTCTGTGTGTGTGAATGGTGTGATGTGGGTCGCCCTTGTATGCAGGTGTCGTCTGTTCTCCTTCCAGGTCTCCATGGTCACCACCTGGACAATGCTTGGCATCCCCCTCATTATATTTTATTTTTATATCTTATAAATCCATATAATTTTGTTGTCCAGTTTTAATGTCATCTCCTTCTCTCAATAAGATGTGTGACTAATGTGTGTTTTTTTTGTTTTTTGTTTTGGTCTACATGGTGATGTTGGTCACGTGGCTCGGGTCCTGGGATGTTCTGGTGGCGTCTGGACACTGCTTGGCATCCTCCTCATCATATTCTTCATATATTTTATAATTCCATTATAATTGTGTTATCGTCTTTCAGTGTTGTATTGTGTAAATCGTGTAAACACAACATCATGTCACGTTATGCGACTTGGGAGAGAGGTCCTCCTCTGGTGCTCTCCCTGAGGGTTCTCCCTGTTGTTTCTCCCTGTTAAAGGTTTCAGGGAGTTGTTCCCTATCTGATGTGAAGGTTTAAGGACAGGACGTTGTGTTGCTGTAAAGCCCCCTAAGGCACATGTGTAACTTGTGATATTGACCTGGCGGCCTGTCCAGGGTGTGTCCCCACCCGCTGCCCAATGATTGCTGGGATAGCAATCCCCGCAACCCTGAGAGTAAGATAAGCGGTGTGGATAATGGATGGATGGATGATATTGGGCTGTATAAATAAAATTGACTTGCATCGACTTGACTGAAGCTTTACTTGTTAGTTAAAATAAAGTTTCTATTTATACTGTTAGTCTAGAATAAATATATAGTTGTGTCTTTTATTTTGGTTTCACATTTTGGCAGACTGACCCTCATTCCTGCTACTGCTTTTTAAAAGAGTAGTCTCGCTCATTGCAAGCCAATGTAAAGTAACAGTGAGGGTCCTCTAGTGGTTAACCCTCAAGATGCACCAATCAAACCCTCTAGCTCTAAAAGAGAAGAACTTGGTGTGAATCAGAAAGATGAGGCTGTGTGCATTCAGAAGTGTTTACTCAAGACTGTTGAGGTGAAAGAGGTGTGTGTGTGTGCGTGCGCACGCACACACACACACACACGTATATATATATATCCACATATGTATACATATATGTATAGATATGACTGGTCTATTGAGTGAAATGGGGAAATAGGGCAGGAGTAGTCTTACTGAGTTTGAGCTTCAATACATTAAAGTTGACTTGTTCACCTTGTTCACAAGCCCACAAGTCAAAGTGTTTCGATTCGTAGCATGTGTTTGATGATGGAACTGAAGATAGTAGTGCATGCAGTGTATTGTGAGTTACAGGTATGCAGTATGTTGTATTTGGTACAGGCAGCATCTGTAATTTGTATATTGAATTTAGTCGAGGTAGTATTTGTAGTTTTTGTGTTCTGTGTTGTATTTGGTAGAGACAGTATTTGTAGTTTGTGTATTGTCAGTGGTTTATGTTAATGGATCCTACGCCATGCTGATGACCATGAAGTCCAGCCAGTTCCAGGGATCTCTCAGGAAAGTGAAACTTCCAACACAAAAGCCACGGGAAAGAACCTTAACCGTGGCTTCAAATGTGTAGATGGCTGTAAACACATATCTAGAAAGAAGACAGACAACATATTAAAACATTAACAATAAATAGCATTACATCTCTTAAAGAATGTTATGAATCAGAGTTTCTTGCCTTTAAACATGCTGAGAGCAGAATGAGCGATATCCTTCAAATGCCTTTTTCAAGTTAAAGTCTAAGTTCTAGTACTGGACGCTGAGCTAGATGCTATCCTGGAGAACCCTTCCCATCCCCTCTATGATGAGCTAGCAAAGATGAGGAGCACGTTCAGCCACACACTCATCCTTCCTCGGCACCTTCGCCAGTCCTTTGTTCCAGTAGCCATCAGGTTCCACAACCAAGCCTTGACCCCATGCGAGAACTTTAAGACCTGCACCGACTGTTTCTTACTTTTGACTTTTATGGACCCCGGTGCACTTGCATGTGGACTCATTCATTCATTCATTCATTCTTTCATTCTTTTATTCATTTATTCTTTCATTGATTGATTGATCCATTTATCAATCAATCAATACATGTGGGTTGCTGAAGCGTCATGTGATGTAGGCTGAAAGGTTCAGGCTACCGATTCCTGCATGCATGACAAACCCCGGATAGGCCCCTCCTCGTGGTATTGACCGGACTTCACTTGTGGAGTTGGCATAACCTGGGCAGCACTCAGCTGGCTAAAGCCTAACGGGACCACGGACTGGCAGTTATAAAAATCCCACACATCCCTGGCTCGCAAGTGCCTAACAAGTGGGCAGTCCAGACTCCCAATCCGATCATCACTTGGGTGCAACCTGTGGCGGATCCCATCGTCTTCACTCTTGTGTTACCACGGAACTAGATCCTCCCAGCCCAAGCAGTGTGGACCAGCGTCGCAACCTGATCACCACTTTAATCAAGGCTTTAGCGAATGGCTCCAAGAGTTTTTTTTTCTATATCTTGGAATGGATCCTCGGACACGAGAGACGTCAACGACGATTCATTTATTCATTCTTTCTTTCATTTGTTCATTCTTTAATATTTGTATATGCACATGTATGTTTATTGATAGAGATTGATATATTGTGTCTATTTATTGATAGACTCTACATATGTTCACTCATCTCAGTCATACATCTTGTGCAGATATCTAGGGCCTGCAGCTCACTGTTTCATTTTCTCTTTATTTTTATTCTTATTCTTTCATTGTCTTATTTGCTTCTGGACTCTTACTCATCACACCTGTACCTCTCCTGTGTTTCATTCTCATTGCTGTTGCTGCTTTGACGCCTGAATTTCCCTCTGGGGATTAATAAAGTCTTGTCTTGTCTCGTTTTGTCTTGGTCTTGTCCTGTCCTGGTCCTGTCCTTTTGCCCCTTCTGTCAACTGGACTTGCCAGTAGCCCTTTGACAAGTCAAATTTCAACACATACTGTGCACTGCCAATCTTATCAATACAGTCCTCCAGTCTGGGTATAGGATATGCATCTGTTTTAGTTACATTATTTATCTTGCAGTAATCAATGCAAGGACGCACAGTTAAATAGGGCTTGGGAACAGGGACTAAGGGAGAACTCCATTCACTTCAGCCTTGCTCGATCACACCAATTTCTTCCATGTAGAGCAACTCTGGTTTCACCTGAGCCCATTTTTGTGGGTTAATCTGGTATGGATGTTGTTTAATGGGGCTTACCTCACCAGTGTTTACATCATGGGTTAGTAAATTTGTTAAGCCGGGGGTATGTCTAAACAGAGGACTGTACTGATCCACTAGATGTAATACATCCTCTTTCTGCTCTGTGGTGAGATGACTCAGTGGCTCTCTGAGATTGGCCAGGGCATTAGAATTCTTAAGCCCAGCTGTAACTGGTTCAACTGACCCAACCAACCCCATCATCCTCACTCTCCTCCTCTTCCACAGTAACCTGAGATGTGATACACACAGCAGAAGGAGTGTCACGAGTATAATAAGGTTTCAAGAGATTGATGCGACATAGTCTCAACAACATAATTGCAATCACCCACCTTCCTGATAACCGTATATGGACCATAGAATTTGACCCCCAGCTTACCTCCACTCATGAGCAACAACACTAGAACCTGGTCTCCTGCTTTGAAGGTACGCTTCACTGCCTTTTTGTCATAGTGAGCCTTCATCTTTCCATTAGCTGCTTCCAAGTTACTCCTGGCCAAGTCACAAGCTGCATGCAGCCGGTCCTTGAAGGACTCTACATACTGCCAAACCCCACCAGGAGCAACTTTCTGCAAAGCTGACTGCAACAGCTGTTCTTTCACCATCTTCAGTGGCCCTCTCACTTGATGTCCATAAACCAGCTTAAAAGGGCTAAAACCTGTAGCCTCATTCACCGATTCTATGACAGCAAACAATAAAAATGGCATAGCTACATCCCAGTCATTTGAGTAACCAACACAATATGTCTCAATCATAGACTTTAAAGTGTGATGGTACCTCTCGATTACACCATGGGCCTGAGGATGATAGGCAGATGACATAATTTGTTTAACTCCCAGCTCGTGTATCACCTCCTGGAATACACCAGAAGTGAAGTTGGACCCACGATCATGTTGGACTTCTAGTGCTAAACCTACCCAAGAAAAGAAATGGAGCAGAGCCTCCACTATGACCTTGGTCTTAACTGGTTTCAATGGCACCACCTCCGGAAATCTGGTGGCCACATCCATAATAGTCAGGAGATACTCATTCCTTTTCATAGTTTTTGGCAAAGGGCCACACAATCAATAAGTACTCTTGAGAAAGGTTCCTCCATGACAGGTAGAGGGCAGAGAGGAGCAACTGGAATTGTCTGGTTGGGCTTGCCCACAACCTGACAAACATGACAGCTACAACCATACGAAATCACGTCTTTATGCATTTTGGGCCAGTAGAAATGTCTACTGATTTTCTTTTGAGTTTTATGAATGCCTAAATGACCTGCTAAGGGTACTTGATGGGCTAAACACAGAACTTCCTTCCTGAAACTCTAAGGCAACACAATTTGGGTCATAGCAGTCTACGGTTCATCCACAGGGCGATCATGAGGCTGCCACTTACTCAACAAGACTCCATATTGGCGAAAGAAACCTTTAGCCACAGACTTCACGTCCTCAGCGTTATCAGCCGTCTGTCTTAATGGAGCAACAGAAGGATCTTTTCCTTGCTCTGATATAAGGGCTTCAAGAGAAAACTGGGAGCAGGGGGACACCTCAGCTAGTCTAGTAAAAAAGGTGTCAGCCAAACCACCAGACAGTTCATCCTGCTCGCTGGAATTTCCCTTTTCAGCAGCCAGAGCCTGAGCACGTGTCACCACACATGCCGTAAATGCCTCAGGATGTTCTCTCTCAAAAGCCATGGTCTTGGGGATGTCACAAGGTGTCTCACTCAACCCCTTCAATCGGCAAGGAAGGAACAATATCCACCACTACCAGTCCATTTACAATGTCAGATGCCAGAAATACTTTGTGCAGAGGGGCACTAACAAAACCACCTCCTACCCCCTTCACTGGGATCGAAGCTTTTAAATAGGTGGCGGGCGGTAGGTCTATGACACCCTGAACTTAAGGACTGTGTGGCACCGTGTCCCTCAAAATTGATATAAGGGCCATTTCGCTATCGGGTGCACCAGAAACTTCCCCTTTTGACAAAAAAAAACCTTCAAACCCCTTCACTATTGGGCAGGAAGGCAGGTACAAACTGTCCACTTCACAGGGACCGATCTGAGTCTGGGCGCTAATCAATCCCACAATTTTCCCATCTCCATTTTTCCTCTTGAGACCGGGACAATTGGACTTTATATGGCCAGGTTTACTGTAATAATGGCAGATGACATCTTTTTGGAAAAAACAAGGATTCTCATATCTTTTCCCTGGCCCTGGACACTGAACAGAAGCGGGAGTAGATTTTGTCATGGCAGCCTCACCAGGCCTGTCAGTTGCAGCCTGCCTCTTATCCTGACTGCCAAACTTCCCTTTCCATGGCACTTCTCTGTGAGTTAACTCATAAGAATCTGCTAGCATAGCAGCTTTTCTTAACTCAGTAATGCCCATCTCATTTAGATGCATCTCCATATGCTGGGGTAAACTGGTTTAGTACTGCTCCACCAGCATAAGTTTCCACAACTCTTGAAAGGTGTGAGTGTTAGTGCTTGCTAACCACCTGTCAAACACAACCTCCTGTTGCCTAGCCAAATCAAGGAAAGTTTTACTTGATTTTCGCTGCAGAGACCTGAATTTCTGTCGATGGGCTTCTGGCACCACCTCATAGGTTAGCAGAGCCACCTTCCTCACAGTCATACATTTTTATTTCTGGGCACCTTTCAGAACACTATGGGCGTCTTTCAGAACACAGTAAAAAAAACAAGCAGCAATGTATCAGACTGTATAAAATCAAAACAAAGCAGGGTAGACAATAAAAAGTTAATACAATAGATAAGTATAAAATCATCATCTGCACAAAACTCAATGAAGTATGGATCAGACTGAATATGCCAGTTTGAAAAGATACGTTTTGAGATGGTATTTGAAGGTTGAAAGAGAGTCAGTGTTGCAAATTTATTGTGGGAGAGAGTTCCATAGGCAGGGGGCAGAACAACTGATGGTGTAGTGAGTTGGAGAGCAGAAGAGGACCGGAGAATGCGGGACGGCGTGTGGATATGAAGGAATTCGGAAAGATATGAAGGAGCTAAGTTATTAAGGGCCTTAAAAGGTGAGGAGCAGGATCTTGAAGTCAATACGGTATTTAACAGGGAGCCAATGGAGTTGCTGAAGAACAGGAGATCTATGGAACGAGTTCTGGTAATGATACGGGCAGCTGAATTCTGGACCAATTGAAGCTTATGAAGACACTTGAGGGGAAGACCAACGAGGATAGAATTACAGTAGTCAATACGGGATGTAACCAGGGTGTGAGTGAGTATGGCTGTGCTTTTAGGTGTAAGTGATGGCCAAAGATGATTAATATTGTGTAGGTGGAAGTATGCAGACCAAGTAACATTGTTGATGTGGGCTTCAAAAGATAATGTGCTGTCCAGGATGACACCCAGACTCTTAACCTGAGGCGATGGGGGAACTATAGAATTGTCAATAGTAAGAGAAAAACAATCAGTTTTGGCCAAAGCAGATTTAGTGCCAACTAGGAGGACCTCAGTTTTATCACTTTTAAGTTGGAGGAAGTGGTATGAACGCGTTTCTGTGTGTGTCAGAAAAAGCAGTGGTTCGGCCTGGATTCACCTCATCACGAAAGTGGGGAGGCGTCTCCTTCGAGACTGCCGGCCGGAGAGATGCAGTTGGCGAATGCGTGTAGTATGAGGGTGGGTGTTTGAACTAAAATAGGGTTCAATTGGCCACTAAATTGTGAGAAAAAAGGGAAAAATCAGAAATAAATTAGTTAAAAGAAAGGGAAGTGGGCGGAAGAGTGGAGATAGGTTTGATAGATAGATAAAGCTGGGTGTCATCCGCGTAGCAGTGAAATTGAATGCCAAATTTCCTGAAAATGTGGCCTTGAGGTAGTCAGTAAATAATAAATATGAGGGGTCCCAATACAGAGCCCTGGAGAACACCGGTAGTAACAGGAAAGGACAGAGACCTCAAATTTTCAAGGTGGACAAACTGAGTGCGGACAGAGAAATTAAATTACATTACATTACATTCATTTAGCCGACGCTTTTATTCGAAGTGACTTACAATAAGTGCTTTAACGTAGGAAATCAGGAGAACTACTAGTCATCAGAGGTCATAAGTGCATCTTCTCTCTAAGCAAGCATCTAAGAGCAAAACCAGTGCTAAAATAAAAGTGCAAGAGATTTTTTTTTAAATGAGTGAATACAATATGTGCTAAGAACAAGTAACCGGGCAGTAGTTCTTGAGGAGCTGAGTTTTCAAACTACCCCTAAAGATGGGCAGCAACTCCGCCATCCTGACATCAGTGGGGAGTTCATTCCGCCATTGTGGGGCCAGGACAGAAAAGAGCCGTGACCGGGTTGGTCGGCAGCAGGGGCCTCTGAGCGACAGGGCAACCAGGCGTCCCAAAGCAGCAGAGCGAAGAGGTTGGGCGGGGGGTGCAGGGCTTGAAACCAGTCAAGGGGGGGTGCCAGTTGTTCCAATGGAAGCTAATCTTTCTAGGAGGATGTTGTGTGAGATGGTATCAAAGGGTGCACTGAGATCAAGGAGGACAAGTATGGTTAAGAACCCAGAGTCAGCTGCCATGAAAAAATCATTAGTGATTTTCACCAAGGCTGCCTCCGTACTGTGCATGGACCGAAAACCAGACTGGAATTGTTCAAACAGATTGTTATTAGTCAAGTGAGCGTGTACCTGAGATGTGACTGTTCTTTCAAGTGTTTTAGAAAAGGTAAATTTAGAAATGGTAAATTTGAGATTGGGCAAAAATTATTCAAATTGTTGGGGTCTGCACCAGGTTTTGTGAGTATTGGAGTTATAGCAGCTGTTTTGAGAGATGAGGGAACAAGACCAGAGGTAAGGGAGGAATGTATGATATAAGTTATTAAAGAGGATAGAGAAGGTAGACAGGCTTTTACTAAATGAGTAGGAAGGGGGTCTAAATGACAGGTAGATGATTTGGATTTGCGAATAAGACCAGATATTTCTGCAACAGTTGGGAGTTTAAGAAGGTAGTGAAGAACAGAGGGGAACATAGAAGGGTGAATAAGATGAACTGTATGCAGTATTGTTTGACGAGGTCAATTGCTGATGAACATTTTCAATTTTGGCAATAAAAAAGGTCATGAAGGCGTTACATTGAGCAACTGAATACAGGTGAGGTGTAAGAGTGTCTGGTGGCTGTAAAATATTGTTTACCATGGAAAACAGGGTTCTAGTGTTCCCTTCACCTGATCTAATTAAATTTGCGTAATAAGATGATTTAGCTGTGGACAGCGCTTCCTTATAATGAACTATGTGGTCATTATACATGTTTTTATGAACAACAAGGCCAGTTTTCGTATAAAGGCATTCCAGGCAACAGCCTTTAGCTTTAAACTGGGTTTTTAAAAGAGCAAGATTGTTTAAAAGACTATAAAGGCCATTGTTGTAATGAGAGACCAGTTTGCCTGGGTTGGATGAATTGTCTTTGCTGAGGAGGTTATCAGTTCCACTAGTAAGATCAGATAAATAAATATTAATGTTACGGAACGAGATGGAGCGTTACAAACGTGTTTTGAATACAGTTAAAATAACATCGCAAGACACTAACTTGTGGTCGGAAATGGGCAAATCAGATGCATTGCAGTTAAGAGGAGTTACACCAGAGCAGCAAATCATATCAGGTATGTGTGCTTTGGAGTGCATAGGAAAATCAACATATTGTTGTAATCCAAAACAGTCCAGGCATAATGTAAATTCCCTTGTGATAGTACTGTGGATATTGTCCACAGTACTCTGAGACTGTAATTTACCTACCGGGATGATTAAAGTATATCAAAATCAAATCAAAATACATCAGTGTGCTGATATTATCAGCCGATATGAGCTAATTGCAGATAAATCGGCATCGGTGTTTATAACGGCCGATAAATGACAACACATTAAGACTGGATGCAACATTTGTGTGTGTATTGCTTTAAGACCGGGTGCAATGTACACGTGTCTCCCTTTAGATTTAGATATGATGTGAGAGCGTTTTAGATGATGTAATTTTCAAGATATGTTTCTAAAGTTGCGCTTCAGAAAGTAACAATGGCTGACAACCTGAGCGAGTACCACCAAGTCTCCTTGTCTTTCTTCTGTCCAGATGACACACCAAGTACCTTCCTATCTTTCTCACTCACCACTCACTCTTAGCACTTATTGTATTCACTCATTAAAAAAAAAAAAATCTCTTGGGCTTTTACTTTAGCACCGGTTTTGCTCTTAGATGCTTGTTTAGATGCACTTATGGCCTCTGATGATGAGTAGTTCTCCTGATCTCCTATTTTAAATGATGCACTTACTGTAAGTCGCTTTGGATAAAAGCATTAGCTAAATGACTGTAATATAATGTAATTGTCCATGTGTATATTAAAATCACCCATCCCAGCAACATTACATTAGGAGACAAAGAAAGTTAAAAGGTTAGAAAAACAGAAAGTTCGTTTAAGAAATTGTTATTGGGCTTCGGCGGTCGATAAACAGTGGCTAGTCTGGTAGGATTTGGCCCATTGATTTTGTAGGGCAAAGGACTCAAATGAAACATGCACAGGCACAGTTATGGAAGACACGTTCCACTTTCCACTGTAAAGTATCGCAACCCCCCCCCCTCCCCGCCGGGGTCACGGGATTTGCAGGTGGACACAAACCCAGGAGGAATAGTTTGATTAAACTGTGAGAAGTAATTTGGTTGTTGCCACATCTCAGTCAAGCATAGAAAATCAAACATACGATCATTCAGCAGATCATGAAGTAGGAGTCCCTTGTTGGTTAGTGAGTGAATGTTAAATTATCTGACAGAGAGGTTATTTTTTTCGGTTTTGATGCTAGCCGACCTGGCTAGGTTAGCTGTGCACTGTGGTCAACAGTCTGTGGGGATTTTCTTGAGGGACGAGGAAGGGAAGACCCGAAGGATCAGTATCATAGTCTCTGCTGTCAGAAGCATCTAGAGCTGCATAAGCTTCCTGGGCTTTGCCCTCAAGTACACTCTGGATAAGTAACGTCCATCTATTCTCAGGCCATTCCAGCTCTTTGGCAATGTTCTCAAAAGCGTCAAAGAAAGAGCCCACATCATCCTAATTAAATTGTGGCATGAGTCTCCAACAGCTGGAAACAGCAAAACAAGTTTCGTGCTTACGTTGTAAGTCACTGTTGTTCACTTTAAGCTTCTCTTGCTCTAATGTCAGCTTTGCTAAGTCAAGCTGAAACAGCCCCCCCCCCTCGCTCTGCTCTTTCATATACGTGATCTTTTAGGTGCAACACTGAAATCAGGGTCTCCAAATCTCTGGCTTTTTAGTCTCTGGAGTGACATCTACCTCACAATACCCCGCAACTCCTTGCGCCCAAAATCACCCCCACAAGACTCCTCTACGTTGAACGTTGCCGTGGTTATTGTTATCAAATTCTCAAATAAATTAATAAATAAATAAATAATAGGCTAACCAAAAGAGACTCTCACAAAATTACCTTGAAGGTAACTATTACCAAATAGCCTTACCGACAAAACGTATAACCTGCAACAAGAGGTAGCTCATAGGTCACTATATTCCCAGAAACTGATATGAACAGACCGCGCACACACAGCGCTCACAACGTTACTCGCAGACCACAAACCAATACACTGCAGTACACACCAGCAAAACACCTGCCACCATTAGCTAAGTAGCTACCAGCTAACCAGCCAAACCAACCTGCTATCAACCTGTAGACCTATAGCCCCGTTTTTAACATCAACACTCACGATGCATGCATTCACTAACTTACCTTCTAGCTAGCTAGCTTAGTTTTACACACATATGCAACCACCTGTTTTAAGTGAGAAGTCAGCACCGTGCCGCTATTCTGCACCTAGCTGTATGTCCGCGGCCTACTTCTAAACCTAGCAACACGCGGCTTTTCCTGAGCCCAATCCAACTCAACTGTGTCTCGTCTCACAAACACAATGCTTGGATGTAACTCACTCACTGACATTTAACTGCTAACCGGTTTATCGAACATGAATATACATTAATCTTTGAACAAAAGAGTGCCCCTGACTAGTCGGGTTAAGGGTTAAGGACGCAATACTAGTCCTAACCTGGAGTGTGTAAAAAAGAGGAAAAACGAGGGAAGAAACGAAAGAAGGACTGATTTCCAACACTGAGCAGTAGCCAGGAGGTGGGCTAGCTTACCGAGGTAGCAGGCTAGCAGTTAGCAGGTCCCTCTGACACGGCCTCGCCATATGGGTCTCAGCTCCCGTAAGCGGCGGACTCCATCTTGGCAAGTCAGTTCAGTTTAGTTGATGGTGTTGAGCCGGAAAGGTGTGGACTTGTAGTGTCCTTAACAGCGTGTTCAAAGTGGCGTATCCTGAGGCGTATGCATGCAAACTGCCGCCATTAGCTAACTCCAGGGGACGCACCTGCGCCTCGCAGTGACGCCATCTTATAAACACTGCTTAACCACCCCCCCAATCATTTCTCAATGAAAACCAGCCCAAGTATGTAAGAAAGGGAAGAGGGAAAAGGGCAAATATACCCCCCATCACTCCTAACACTTGTCTTGTCTCGTCTTGGCCTGCCCTATCTTGTCCTGTCCTATCTTGTCTTGTCCTGCTCTGCCCTATCTTGTCCTGTCCTATCTTGTCTTGTCCTGCTCTGCCCTGTCTTGTTTTGTAGGCTTATTTAAATGTCATTACCCTCAGTAGGCTTATTCCACCCTTGAGGAAGGCATTTGATATAAATCACTCCATTTGATAAAAAGTAAATACATCTGACGGATCCCCAGCAAGTTTATTTTATCAATTGTATACACAGACACCCCCCACCCACCCACACACACCCACACCCACACGTACAACGTATGCCACACAAGTGTCCTCTGGATACCACTTTCACCTTTAAACTTGTTTTCTCAGAGCTCTGAAACGTCATTCATCTAAATGCTAAAGGAGAACACAACTAAACTCATAGTCCGTGTGTGTGTGTGTGTGTGTGTGTGTGTGTGTGTGTGTGTGTGTGTGTGTGTGTGTGTGTGTGTGACTTACTCTACTGTCTTGCTCCATGCTGGTGGGTCACTCATGGTCATGAAGACGCAGTTGGACAGGATGGTGACCATGATGAACATACTGAATAATGTTGGCACGTTAAGGAAAGAGGGTTTCACTTCTTCTCTGCTGGGTAGTACAATAGTCAACACTGGTGTACCTACGGTAAAGTGATCACTGGTGGTGTTTCCTCAGTGGGGAATCGTCAGAACCGATGTGGGTTTCTGAGAAGGCCTTGGATTTGTCAAATGCATTATTTATTCCCCTACTCTGTCATTAATATTATTTATATTTTTTATTTCTTCAAGATCATTTTTATCAAAATCAAATGACAAATGAAAGAAATAAAGCTAGAGCATTGTGGTGCCTTCCATCTGTTTGCAAGGAAAGCCAGTTAGGATTTCTTTTTACCAAGGTTATGGGTGAAAAAGAAGGGTTGCTGGGGTGGGCAGGCTCGGTGTGATTTTTGAGAAGGCACTGCTCATTCAAAGCCAATGACGAAATATTTTAGAGCGGTAGTAAAATAAACCAACCAGTATCCAAATTAAACGAGGTCATGATCATTTGATATCTAAGTACCACCAGCTAGAAGGCAAAATCATACATGACTGTGTGACCGCCAATCACGTAACAAGAGAAACTGGCAGGCGTTGGTAAACATCTGATCACAAGGGGCCACGCATATCAATAGCTCTGACAACGACTCCTAGAGGATAAATTCTGAGTCTCATCACCTGCCAGTCAGACTAGCTTGGTCTAGTCAGAATGGCACGAACTGAGGAAGCCTCTTGGATGAGAGGCGAAACGTCTTCACGGATATATACCAAGTCCAATTGCACTCGATTCAACTCCTTTGGATAACCATGACCTGGATGAACATTCACAGAGATATTCTCCGTGATATTCTCCAGTGTGAGAGGTGTGATGAAGGTGTCTGGCTGGGAGAGCTGGCCTTGCCTAGCCTTGACTGTGTTTTTAGTGTTGTCGTGTGGAGTGCGGGGAGGTGTGATGAAGGTGTCTGGCTGGGAGAGCTGGCCTTGGCTAGCCTTGACTGTGTTTTTAGTGTTGTCGTGTGGAGTGCGGGGAGGTGTGATGAAGGTGTCTGGCTGGGAGAGCTGGCCTTGCCTAGCCTTGACTGTGTCTTTAGTGTTGTCGTGTGGAGTGCGGGGAGGTGTGATGAAGGTGTCTGGCTGGGAGAGCTGGCCTTGGCTAGCCTTGACTGTGTTTTTAGTGTTGTCGTGTGGAGTGCGGGGAGGTGTGATGAAGGTGTCTGGCTGGGAGAGCTGGCCTTGGCTAGCCTTGACTGTGTCTTTAGTGTTGTCGTGTGGAGTGCGGGGAGGTGTGATGAAGGTGTCTGGCTGGGAGAGCTGGCCTTGCCTAGCCTTCACTGTGTTTTTAGTGTTGTCGTGTGGAGTGCGGGGAGGTGTGATGAAGGTGTCTGGCTGGGAGAGCTGGCCTTGGCTAGCCTTGACTGTGTTTTTAGTGTTGTCGTGTGGAGTGCGGGGAGGTGTGATGAAGGTGTCTGGCTGGGAGAGCTGGCCTTGCCTAGCCTTCACTGTGTTTTTAGTGTTGTCGTGTGGAGTGCGGGGAGGTGTGATGAAGGTGTCTGGCTGGGAGAGCTGGCCTTGGCTAGCCTTGACTGTGTCTTTAGTGTTGTCGTGTGGAGTGCGGGGAGGTGTGATGAAGGTGTCTGGCTGGGAGAGCTGGCCTTGGCTAGCCTTGACTGTGTTTTTAGTGTTGCCGTGTGGAGTGCGGGGAGGTGTGATGAAGGTGTCTGGCTGGGAGAGCTGGCCTTGGCTAGCCTTGACTGTGTTTTTAGTGTTGTCGTGTGGAGTGCGGGGAGGTGTGATGAAGGTGTCTGGCTGGGAGAGCTGGCCTTGCCTAGCCTTGACTGTGTCTTTAGTGTTGTCGTGTGGAGTGCGGGGAGGTGTGATGAAGGTGTCTGGCTGGGAGAGCTGGCCTTGGCTAGCCTTCACTGTGTTTTTAGTGTTGTCGTGTGGAGTGCGGGGAGGTGTGATGAAGGTGTCTGGCTGGGAGAGCTGGCCTTGCCTAGCCTTCACTGTGTTTTTAGTGTTGTCGTGTGGAGTGCGGGGAGGTGTGATGAAGGTGTCTGGCTGGGAGAGCTGGCCTTGCCTAGCCTTGACTGTGTCTTTAGTGTTGTCGTGTGGAGTGCGGGGAGGTGTGATGAAGGTGTCTGGCTGGGAGAGCTGGCCTTGCCTAGCCTTGACTGTGTCTTTAGTGTTGTCGTGTGGAGTGCGGGGAGGTGTGATGAAGGTGTCTGGCTGGGAGAGCTGGCCTTGGCTAGCCTTCACTGTGTTTTTAGTGTTGTCGTGTGGAGTGCGGGGAGGTGTGATGAAGGTGTCTGGCTGGGAGAGCTGGCCTTGCCTAGCCTTCACTGTGTTTTTAGTGTTGTCGTGTGGAGTGCGGGGAGGTGTGATGAAGGTGTCTGGCTGGGAGAGCTGGCCTTGCCTAGCCTTGACTGTGTCTTTAGTGTTGTCGTGTGGAGTGCGGGGAGGTGTGATGAAGGTGTCTGGCTGGGAGAGCTGGCCTTGGCTAGCCTTCACTGTGTTTTTAGTGTTGTCGTGTGGAGTGCGGGGAGGTGTGATGAAGGTGTCTGGCTGGGAGAGCTGGCCTTGCCTAGCCTTGACTGTGTTTTTAGTGTTGTCGTGTGGAGTGCGGGGAGGTATGATGAAGGTGTCTGGCTGGGAGAGCTGGCCTTGGCTAGCCTTCACTGTGTTTTTAGTGTTGTCGTGTGGAGTGCGGGGAGGTGTGATGAAGGTGTCTGGCTGGGAGAGCTGGCCTTGGCTAGCCTTGACTGTGTTTTTAGTGTTGTCGTGTTGAGTGCGGGGAGGTGTGATGAAGGTGCCTGGCTGGGAGAGCTGGCCTTGGCTAGCCTTGACTGTGTTTTTAGTGTTGTCGTGTGGAGTGCGGGGAGGTGTGATGAAGGTGTCTGGCTGGGAGAGCTGGCCTTGGCTAGCCTTGACTGTGTTTTTAGTGTTGTCGTGTGGAGTGCGGGGAGGTGTGATGAAGGTGTCTGGCTGGGAGAGCTGGCCTTGGCTAGCCTTCACTGTGTTTTTAGTGTTGTCGTGTGGAGTGCGGGGAGGTGTGATGAAGGTGTCTGGCTGGGAGAGCTGGCCTTGCCTAGCCTTGACTGTGTCTTTAGTGTTGTCGTGTGGAGTGCGGGGAGGTGTGATGAAGGTGTCTGGCTGGGAGAGCTGGCCTTGGCTAGCCTTCATTGTGTTTTTAGTGTTGTCGTGTGGAGTGCGGGGAGGTGTGATGAAGGTGTCTGGCTGGGAGAGCTGGCCTTGCCTAGCCTTGACTGTGTTTATAGTGTTGTCGTGTGGAGTGCGGGGAGGTGTGATGAAGGTGTCTGGCTGGGAGAGCTGGCCTTGCCTAGCCTTGACTGTGTTTTTAGTGTTGTCGTGTGGAGTGCGGGGAGGTGTGATGAAGGTGTCTGGCTGGGAGAGCTGGCCTTGGCTAGCCTTGACTGTGTTTTTAGTGTTGTCGTGTGGAGTGCGGGGAGGTGTGATGAAGGTGTCTGGCTGGGAGAGCTGGCCTTGGCTAGCCTTGACTGTGTTTTTAGTGTTGTCGTGTGGAGTGCGGGGAGGTGTGATGAAGGTGTCTGGCTGGGAGAGCTGGCCTTGGCTAGCCTTCACTGTGTTTTTAGTGTTGTCGTGTGGAGTGCGGGGAGGTGTGATGAAGGTGTCTGGCTGGGAGAGCTGGCCTTGCCTAGCCTTGACTGTGTTTATAGTGTTGTCGTGTGGAGTGCGGGGAGGTGTGATGAAGGTGTCTGGCTGGGAGAGCTGGCCTTGCCTAGCCTTCACTGTGTTTTTAGTGTTGTCGTGTGGAGTGCGGGGAGGTGTGATGAAGGTGTCTGGCTGGGAGAGCTGGCCTTGGCTAGCCTTGACTGTGTTTTTAGTGTTGTCGTGTTGAGTGCGGGGAGGTGTGATGAGGGTGTCTGGCTGGGAGAGCTGGCCTTGCCTAGCCTTGACTGTGTTTTTAGTGTTGTCGTGTGGAGTGCGGGGAGGTGTGATGAAGGTGTCTGGCTGGGAGAGCTGGCCTTGCCTAGCCTTGACTGTGTTTTTAGTGTTGTCGTGTGGAGTGCGGGGAGGTGTGATGAAGGTGTCTGGCTGGGAGAGCTGGCCTTGGCTAGCCTTGACTGTGTTTTTAGTGTTGTCGTGTGAAGTGCGGGGAGGTGTGATGAAGGTGTCTGGCTGGGAGAGCTGGCCTTGGCTAGCCTTCACTGTGTTTTTAGTGTTGTCGTGTGGAGTGCGGGGAGGTGTGATGAAGGTGTCTGGCTGGGAGAGCTGGCGTTGGATAAGCTGAGGGAGCCTGGTCTGCTGCGTCCTGTAGGCCCAAGGAGCTTGGCCCTGTGTGGAGCTGTGCCCAAAGAGGAAATGCAGAGGGCGGTCTGACAGGACGCTGAAGCGGGGCAGGCTAAGCTGACTGCTAGCTCATGCAGACCGGCAGTTCCGACAGTCATCCTGGCTGGTTCGTTCTCCTGGTCAGTGATTTTTTTTTTTAGTTTGATATCTGTGTTCTTGTAGTTTTTGGATGTGTTGTTGTCTTTGTCGCACTGCTGGGGGTTGGGGGAAACCATGTTTCATTTCAATTCATGTGTGAAAGTGTATGAAATAACAAGTGTTTCTGATTTTACATGTAGTATATAACGTTTTTTTACCATTTAATATTTATCTCAGCACTTCTTCCACTCTTCACTTCTTTGCACTATTGTATCCAGTTTACAGTTCACAGCAATGGTTTCACCTCTATATAGTCATCCCTTGTGTATACTCCTATAGATTGTTGTGTTGTTATTCTGTGTCAGAACATTGAGAGCCACTAAACTGGAGTGAAATTCCATGTATGTGCAAACAAACATGGTCAAAGAAAGATGATTCTGATTCTGATTAATATTCCAACTTCTGTTGCAACTGTGTACTATACTGCTTCAAATGTGTATTGCCCCCCCAAGGTACCTGAACCTTGTCACACAAAAACATAAATATAAATATATAAATTTGCTCCTTATTTGTTGAGCACTTTCCCTACTGTTGCGTGTCTCATTTAATGAAGTTAAATACACACACACACACATTATATATATATATATATATATATATATATATATATATATATATATATATATACGTACACACACACACTTCCATCAAATTGTGTTTATATATACACACACACACACACACACACACACATCAATCAACTGTGTGTGTGTGTGTGTGTATATATGGAAGAGCAGTGTAAGGATATGGTCGTGAAAATCAGATGAAGATATTCGTAGACTGGGATGAGTTTTGTGCGATACAACTTGATTGTGATGTTGGGATGTAAGTTGACCTGAGTGAGGTAGGTTTCTCACATGTTCGTGCCATGATCAGGACGCGGGCGCCCACCTGTGTGTCACCAGGGCGTGTTGCACAGAGCAGGAAAAAGGATATGAGTGAATGAGGATCTTGATGGCTGTTTGTCTGATGATGCTGAATGGCGTGAGGAGGTAACAGGCTGGCTCAGCATTAAACCTGTAGATGATGTTTCCTTTCGTGATCACTATGAATGTCTGTGGGGAGAGAAAGACACTCACAGCTTAATGCAGCCACGCATGAATACAGTAACATGCTTGTTGCTGTACTTGCTAGGTTTAATACAACTTTAATTTTAATTTTTAACACGTGACGTTCTTTAAACGGTTGTCTCTAAAGCTACACGTGTGCATTACACCTCTTTTTGAATGTCCCTGTTAGACCCACATATGTCTGTTTTGCTGTTGTCATCTCTACAGCGGCATGTCTAGCATTCAACACACAATATCGTCCCACACACAAGAATCACCAACAAATCAATGACACTTTCACCACACATCCCAACCGGACACCCCCAACTGCAACTGCCGTGTGAACAACTCCCGCCCCCTAGAGAGAAAATGCCAGACGAAGGTTGGTATCTACCACGCTACGGTGACGAGAGAGGACGACAAAATAGAGACACACGTGGTCTAACAGAGGGACATTCAAAAAGAGGTTTAATGCACACGTGTAGCTTTAGAAACAACCGTTTAAAGAATGTCACATGTTTAAGCCCTTATATTTGGTCATTGGCGGACAGAAACATTAATTATTCAATCACCTGGAAAATCCTCTCAAAGAACAAAACCTATTCTCCCAGCAGTAAAATGTGTAAGCTGTGTCTACCTGACACATACTCTATCATCTGCAAACCACAA
The DNA here is from genome assembly GCF_029633865.1 of Lampris incognitus. Lineage (NCBI taxonomy): Eukaryota > Metazoa > Chordata > Actinopteri > Lampriformes > Lampridae > Lampris > Lampris incognitus. Next base: position 434,947 of record NC_079220.1, read on the forward strand.
ATGTCCACACTGAACAACAGCAATGAATTGGCCAGCAGTTGCACACATAGATAGAAGCACCTGTTTGGTAATTATAAATAAATCATGACAACAGACAAATACCCCCCCACTGGGCCGTTAGCAATCACGTGTTTTTGATTTTGAATGTCGCACCTCTCCCTTCCCCACTGGACGTTGTGCACGTGATGTGCATGACGAGGCAGTAGATGGTGTGTTCTCTACCCACTAGCTTTACTGACAGCGGCTGATTGTTTATGGCATAAACAGGCTTGTACTGTCTCATACAGAATTTACTTCACTCACTGGATTATAGATATACACACACACACACACACACACACACACACACACACACACACACACACACACACACACACACACACACACACACACACACACACACACATATATGTTATATAAACTTAGCACAGAAAGTAAGGAAATGTGTGTTTGGTAGATGATGTCTTTGGTGTAACGATGCCTCTTGGCAGTAAATCTTCTATCAGGCAGCTGATGGTCAGCACCTGGGGTACCAGAAGCTCAACACAAGAGTCAATAGCAACATTAGAATAAGCTGCTTGGCATTGGCAGAGAAGATCTGGCAAATGTCTCATGGGCACAACCCACATACTCAGCTCTGCTGCTCATCCCACAAATGCATGTTCCTTACACATGTGGCGCCATTTAAAAGGCAAGTAAACAGGCTTTCCAACGCTATAAGGTTTACTGCCAAGAAGCATCGTTACAACAAAGACACACTCGACCAAACACACATTTCCTTACTTTCTGTGCTAAGTATATATATATAAAAAACAAGTCATATATATATATATATATATATATATATATATATATATATATATATGTGTGTGTGTGTGTGTGTGTGTGTGTGTGTGTGTGGGGCCGTGCCTATAGTCCCCGGGTCCTATATTCCCCGGGTCCTATGTTCCCCGATCGGGGAACATAGGACCCTTTCGAAAAAAAAGGGTCCCATATTCCCCGTTTTCCCCTAAAAAGGTCCTATAATCCCCGTTGCAATAGACACCGGGGAACATAGAACCCTCTTTTGGAAAAAAGGTCCTATATTCCCCGCTGTTTCCAGGGGAACATAGGACCTTTTTCCAAATAAAGGGTCCTATATTCCCCGCTATTGCCAATCGAGGAGCAAACCGGGGAACTTAGAACCCTTTTTGCAAATTATTTCCTTAACGGGTCCAAAATAATAAAAACTGGGGTCATGGCTGAGATGTAGGCTACGACAATCTATTCCTCCGCTGATTAAATTAGGCCGTATTACCATTGTTGGCTGTTGTATATCGCAGGCCACCTTGAGTGCGTATCCAAATTCGGCCTATAGAGGAGGCTGTAATTTGCTTTATTGTTATTTCTTACCAATATTTACTGCTGTAGGCCTAGTTAGTTGGCTCTCCGGCTCAGCATGGACAGTCGGCAATCAACGCAAGTGTGTCTTGCAGTAGGCCCGCCTACCAGAATAACCAGTAGCCATTTCCACCTTCGCTCAAAGTTCAATTTGCACAGCACTGGACACTTCAGCCACTTTCTTGTTACTTTGCAGTTCGTTTTCCATATTAAATCACTTGGCAGACTTTCTTTCAAAAAGACTTTAATGATGAACTTTTTAGGCAGAGAACTTAGACCAGGACTTGGAATTTAGGACCAGCACAAAGTATCCATCAATGGGGGCCGCCTACCTTACACAATAGGCTAATTGCCTAATAATAATAATATGTGCTTCTCAAAAAACTAAAGGCTTGTGGAGGTGCTAAACCAAAAACATGAATCAAAGACGAACATCAAAGGATGTAAGGTAACACTCACCAAATGGTAAAAAAATAACAGAGGCAGTCCTCTATTTCACCATTTTATTGTTTGGCATCAGTCATTAAGGTTTCTGAAGAAGACCACCCGGCCAAGTAATTGACTGATGCCAAACAATGAAATGGTAAAATAGAGAATTGTGTCTTTTTTTTCATTTGATGAGTGCTACCTTACATCCTTTGATGTTCTTCTTCAATAATAATAATAATAATAATAATAGCCTAATTATAAAAGAGGCCTAATAACAAATAACAATTACAGGCATAATACTATCAATAGTAACACTGATAATAGGCTATTTATAACAAAATGCTTCTAGTAAAAGCTTGGCTGAAAAAGGGTTGGTCTATGGCAGAAGCCCCCCAGAAAAGGCATGGTCTAAAACAAAAATCTCCAAGGCCTAACTAGCCTAACGTTAAGGCTTTTTTCTTCTTCAAAAAAGCAAAATGAGTAGTCCTAGCCCATTAGGCTACTCAACAAAGAGGGGCTAAAACCTCTACTCAGCCTATCTGAAAATGTGATGGCTTACAGCCCTCCAATATGATTCCAAATCTCTGTGACCAGCATCCAGTTGACCCTTGAGCCGCAGGAGACGGGCCTCCAACCTCCTCCACTTGGGCTTCCGCCTTGGGGGAGCATCTCCTCGCTCCGCCATCTCCAGCCTTTCCTCTGCCAGGGTTTGCTGGTCCTTAATGTGGCGCAGAAACATCCAAAGGGATGGGTGGCGCACTTGGACCGCATCATTTAGAGTGCGATGATAAGCTACAAAAACAAAAACAAGAGGTTAATCATGTAAACTGTTAAAGAAATGTGAATATGCTGAACATGTTGACAGTGGCTTGATAAACATGAATGCATAATACAGCTTTAGGAGTGTAGGCCTTTGTGTGATGTAGACCTCCAAAAATTATGCTGGATTGTGTTAAACTAATTTTTAAAATGAAAGTTAAACACATAGCCTATGGTGAATTCCACAGCTAATTGATGGAAACAATGTAGATTCATCAAGCTTTAAGAGTATCCAAAGCAATGGTTGACTGTGAGTCCTACACCGATGCTATATTATTTTTTTAAATAATGATACAAATAATCGACTAAAACAGTATAGCCTAATTTACACAACCATAATCATACAATTGGCCTACGTTATCATAGCCTGCACGCTTCTGTGGTGTCGCATGAAAATGTTAAGCGTGTTATGGGCCACACATCAAAAATAAAGTCTGTTCGCTGATTATTCAATAAATCAGAAAATAAGTCTTAGTCACTTACACTCAACGTGGTTGTTGGTCCTTTGCTCCATGTTGCGTGCATAGACGTTCCACATTGGATGTGGGAAGAGGGCTCCATCGTGGACGTATGTGTTCCCGACATACTGCAGGAAGTCATGCAGCTCTGGATGGTCCCGCTGGACGCGCCTCGTGTCTGGGTGGTGAACGAGCAGGGCGAAGTTGCCTTGAACTGTGTCCAATGCTAGGTGGCCGAATGCCATCACCTTGCGGATGACTGCTGCCAACTGAAGGTCATCCCGGAATGCAGTAGTCAGTCCAAGTCTTTGCACCCTCTTCCACAGGGCTTGACTGAAATGGAAGTAGCATCCACTCACTTGTGCCCTTTGAAGTTCTGTTTCCAGCGCATTGATAAGCGCCTGTTCAAAGTCGCATATGACCTTTTGAGGTGCCCAGTGGTGCTGCGTAATCCTCCTGGTTTCCCGTTTGATGCAATCGAGCACCTGCCGGTAGTGCCCAATTGTGCGCTGGCCCATCAGCGCACGCACAAGAGGGATAACGAAGCCATGCATGTTTCCAAGTACTGTAAAAACTTGGTTGAAGGGGCGAGGGCACGTTCTGAACGTTGCATCCATATATACGGTTCCACAGCCTCGCAGCTCCCTGATGTTTCCCTCTGTGGCAAACACAGCGATAGCCCACTCGTTGTCTTGGTGCAGGAGGAACTGTTCCCTGTCCCATGTTTCAGCCCATGCACCTTCGATGACGACATCCTCAAGTGTAGCTGGAATCGGGGGTGTGACTGCTGCGCGTGCTCTGGCCATAACAGTCCTTACAGACTGGAATCCTTGTGGTGGTGGTCTGTCGCCGCCACCTTGGATTTGACGTTGCCGATGCTGCAGGACCCTTTGCGCATTATAGATCCTTCTGATTGGGACTTTTGGCTCCCTCGCAACTTCTGCAATCACCCGCTGTCGGAATTCTGCACAGTGCACCATTTCTCCGTCAGGGGGATGCACGTGTTCCCCAACATCGTGCACAATAATGTTAGCATCCACGACCTCCACTTCAAATCTATTTGTGATCAGTGGCACTCTACAGTTCCACCTCCAGCACCTCCATCTAATGGTGTCTTGATTGGTGCGGTGCTTCTGATATCTGAAGTTCTCATGTACCAATACTTTGCCCCCTCGATCACCATCCATAACTATCGCCATTGTTTGTCTTCTTGTAGGCTAGTAAGCACATGACAGTGAGTCCACGAGTTATCGCCGATATGCAATATGTGTTTTGTGATTCAGCTTTAGCGTTGTTGATTAGCCTTTCATTCATATTTTGTCAAAAAGGCGTATTCATTAGCCTAGGCCCATGTCCCGTTATTTCTGTAGCATACAGCATCTTAGAATATTAAGAGACCAGGCAGATATTGATATTATTTTATTGTTATTACCATGCTATATTAGCCTACTTTATAATTATAAATATTTCAATTATCCAATTTTTAGCATTTCTAATATAAGGCTATATTGTTATTATTATTATCATCATCATCATCATTATTATTATTATTATTATTATTATTAGGCTATTATTATTATTATTGTCATTATTATTATGTTATTATTATTATTATTATTATTATTATCAATACAATTATGATGCTTAAAGGGCCTTACTGAGCAGATGGTTTCTATCTAATATCTGTCAGATGCTTTTCCCATTAAGCTGGTGTGGTTATAATGGGAACGACGGCTTTCTAGCGAACATAGAAGAAGTGGGTCGGAATTGGCCTATCGTCGATATCAGCCAGTTTACGCAGGAGTCTATCCTTGGTACAATGCACTAGACCTCTGGGAGATGGACTGCTGAGGACGGAACACAACATGTATACTCAGCTCCCAGCACTTCTCGCACAATGTGCTACTCATACGCTGAGTTGGCGGCACCCGGGATCGAACTCACGACCTTGCGATCCATAGGCGAGAGCTCTACCGACTAAGTTACGCCCGGGTACAATTGCCCAAGGAGCATAGGCTTACTATATTACATTCAGACACAGACGAGCCAGCTCACCTACTCGGCGAGGCGAATTTTCCTCGATAAGTGACACATTTCACGCATAAATATCAGAGAACTACCGGGGTGGGTTATGCGCCCAAATATAGGCTATAGCCTAATAAGTTGAAATTGGTGTAGTGTCGAAAGTTTCCACATACTTTAGCCAACCTGGACTTTGTGAATTCGTTTTTGTGATATAAAAATAGAAATCGTATGATTCATTGTCTTCTTAATAATCTGCCCTAAATAATGCATTATTGAAAATGCACTTTTTGCGCCAAACAGCGTCAAACCTGCTGACCGGGGAACATAGGACCTTTCTTTATAAAAAGGGTCCTATGTTCCCCGGGTGCCCTAGGGGAACATAGCACCCTTTTTATAAAGAAAGGTCCTATGTTCCCCTGCACATACAAAACGGGGAACATAGGACCCTTTTGGGGAAAAGTGGGGAATATAGGGCCCTCTGTATACAAAAAGGTCCGATATTCCCCGGTCTCATACAAAGCGGGGAACATAGGACCCGGGGACTATAGGACCCGGGGACTATAGGGAGGACCCCGTGTGTGTGTGTGTGCTGCCCTGTGTGATGGCCTAGCAGCCTGTCCAGGGTGTCTCCCCGCCTGCCACCCAGGGACTGCTGGGATAGGCTCCAGTATCCCGCCACCCTGAGAGCAGCATAAGCGGTGTGGATGGATGGATGGATGGATGGATGGATGGATGGATATGTGCATATAAACATCCCCACATTCTTCATACATGAAAATTACCTCTGCATGCAAATGTATGCATCTTTATATATAGCCACACACATACAACAGCAAAAACAAATGATATCAGTAAAAAGGCACATGCAGGGAAGGAACTAGAGCGTGAGAGTCCATCCACATGTTACTCCACATTCATCCGGGTGAGTAGCTTAGACAGCCATATTGCTACAGAGGGTGCAGTTACCCTCCCCCACACTAGGCCATTAAGTGAGATACATCATTGTTCTTGATATCATGTATAAAGCAGCCCCACACTTTCTGCAATACCTCTTGTGTATTTTTAAGAGTATGTGTGAGTTTTTCTAAAGGTAAACATAAAGGCAGTTCCTAAACCACTGTGCAATACTTGGACTGCCCACCTTCCCCGTGTTAGAGCACTCACTCTTTTTGCTTGTAAGAAACGTGTTTATAAAGATTTGTTCACTACGTTTTATATTACGCCAATCCGGATAGAGGCCAAGTAAAAACAAAAACAAACTTTGGCTCCAGCTGTAATTTAATCAATAAACTCTCTTGCTCTTAGTTTAACATTTTCCCCAAATTCCCCTCTGTTGGGACATTGCCAGAAACAGTGGAACAGTGTACCCTTATCTTCACCACATCTGGTGCACAGGTCTGGAATGTTAGTCTTACATTTATGAAGTTCTGGTGTAATATACTACACTCTCATTAGCCAGTTGTACTGCAGGAGGTTTCACCGTGCTTTAGCGGTCTGTGTTTAGGCCACCTCGCATACCCTGCTCCACTGTTCCGGTGTCAGTTCTTCCTGTAAGTCAACTTTCCATGCGTTACGTTTAGGGTCTGAGGATTCTGAAGAATATGCTTACAAGTCATGGAGCTCAGATGATACCCTTCCCAAAGGGGTTTTTGATTAGAACTTTCTCCAGTAAAGACAAAGAAGGGACCACCATGGATTCTGATTAGTTCCAATAAGGCTCCTGAGCTGTAAATATTTGAAAGAGTGCTTAGGAGGGACATTATATTTAATGACAAGTTCTCAAACATTAAAAGACTCCCAACCTGAGTGCCAAAGATATCTTTCAACTGTCCTACCCCCCCCCCATCAGCCCATATTTTAAAGCCCCTGTCAGCTTTACCTGGCACAAAATGATTATTACCCCAAACTGGACTAAAGGAAGAGAGGGAAGACGTTATCAGGTTTTTGACGATAGGGTTGGGTGTTATCTTTTGAGCTTTGTGGGGTTATCCGAGGAGATAAATGTTTGACGTAGCAGCTCAACAACGACTTTACTTTCTTAGGCAGCTTAAAGAATACCAGATCAAACATCAACTGCTCGTTAAGATAAGGGTGGAGTACTTGCAGTCAGTTGAGACTGAAGAGGTCACTTAGATGAGCGATGACGCATACCTATCTGTCAGTAAACATTGTATCCAGATGAACTGAGTCAACCTTCTTTCATATTGCGTTTGCCCCCCCCCCCCCCGGTGGTTGTTCTAAGTAGTTCCTCTTGTTAACCCGGAAACAGGAAGTGCTTCACTTCCCCTCGGGATCTTGCCAGAGATGGCCATATGTTACTGCTGAGTACGAAGTAAAGGATGGCAATGGATTGTAGCAGTATGTTCTGCCTCGCTAAGTGTTGCCCTCATGAACGTACACTCAGCTATACACCCTCCTAATCACGTCACAGAAAGTTGAATCAGTTCATCTGGACACAACGGTTATTGAGAGAGAGAGAGAGAGAGAGAGAGAGAGAGAGAGAGAGAGAGAGAGAGAGAGAGAGAGAGAGAGAGACGTTTCATCATCATCTAGGTGACCTCTTCAGCCTTACCTGACTGCAGGTATCCCCTCTCCACCCTTATAAACAATAGTGATCCACACCCTTATAAACAATACAGTGATCCCCACCCTTATAAACAATACAGTGACTGCAGGTGTCCCCACCCTTATAAACAATACAGTGACTGCAGGTGTCCCCACCCTTATAAACAATACAGTGATCCCCACCCTTATAAACAATAGTGACTGCAGGTACCCCACCCTTATAAACAATAGTGACTGCAGGTGTCCCCACCCTTATAAACAATACAGTGACTGCAGGTGTCCCCACCCTTATAAACAATACAGTGACCGCAGGTGTCCCCACCATTATAAACAATGCAGTAACTGCAGGTGTCCCCACCCTTATAAACAATACAGTGATTGCAGGTGTCCCCACCCTTATAAACAATACAGTGACTGCAGGTGTCCCCACCCTTATAAACAATAGTGACTGCAGGTACCCCACCCTTATAAACAATAGTGACTGCAGGTGTCCCCACCCTTATAAACAATAGTGACTGCAGGTGTCCCCACCCTTATAAACAATACAGTGATTGCAGGTGTCCCCACCCTTATAAACAATCCAGTGACCGCAGGTGTCCCCACCCTTATAAACAATACAGTGACTGCAGGTGTCCCCACCCTTATAAACAATACAGTGACTGCAGGTGTCCCCACCCGTATGAACAATACAATGACCGCAGGTGTCCCCGCCCTTATAAACAATACAGTGACCGCAGGTTTCCCCACCCTTATAAACAATACAGTGACCGCAGGTACCCCCACCCTTATAAAAAATACAGTGACTGCAGGTACACCCACCCTTAGAAACAATACAGTGACTGCAGGTGTCCCCACCCTTATGAACAATACAATGACTGCAGGTGTCCCCGCCCTTATAAACAATTCAGTGACCGCAGGTTTCCCCACCCTTATAAACAATACAGTGACCGCAGGTACCCCCACCCTTATAAACAATACAGTGACTGCAGGTGTCCCCACCCTTATAAACAATACAGTGATCCCCACCCTTATAAACAATACAGTGACTGCAGGTGTCCCCACCCTTATAAACAATACAGTGACTGCAGGTACCCCACCCTTATAAACAATAGTGACTGCAGGTGTCCCCACCCTTATAAACAATAGTGACTGCAGGTGTCCCCACCCTTATAAACAATACAGTGACTGCAGGTGTCCCCACCATTATAAACAATGCAGTAACTGCAGGTGTCCCCACCCTTATAAACAATACAGTGATTGCAGGTGTCCCCACCCTTATAAACAATACAGTGACTGCAGGTGTCCCCACCCTTATAAACAATACAGTGACCGCAGGTACCCCCACCCTTATAAACAATACAGTGACTGCAGGTGTCCCCACCCTTATAAACAATACAGTGATCCCCACCCTTATAAACAATACAGTGACTGCAGGTACACCCACCCTTATAAACAATACAGTGACTGCAGGTGTCCCCACCCTTATGAACAATACAATGACTGCAGGTGTCCCCACCCTTATAAACAATACAGTGACTGCAGGTGTCCCCACCCTTATAAACAATAGTGATCCCCACCCTTATAAACAATACAGTGACTGCAGGTGTCCCCACCCTTATAAACAATAGTGACTGCAGGTGTCCCCACCCTTGTAAACAATACAGTGACTGCAGGTGTCCCCACCCTTATAAACAATACAGTGACCGCAGGTGTCCCCACCCTTATAAACAATACAGTGACCGCAGGTGTCCCCACCATTATAAACAACGCAGTAACTGCAGGTGTCCCCACCCTTATAAACAATACAGTGACCGCAGGTATCCCCACCCTTATAAACAATACAGTGACCGCAGGTGTCCCCACCCTTATAAACAATACAGTGACCGCAGGTGTCCCCACCATTATAAACAATACAGTGACTGCAGGTGTCCCCACCCTTATAAATAATACAGTGACCGCAGGTGTCCCCACCATTATAAACAATACAGTAACTGCAGGTGTCCCCACCCTTATAAACAATACAGTGACTGCAGGTACCCCCACCCTTATGAACAATAATGTCAGGGCCGGTGCGGCCGGGTAAAGACTGCGGACCCAAAAGCAGACTCAGGGACACAACATTGATTGATTTCGGTGTCTTTAAAATCAGGAGAGCAAAACATGGAATCAAGGCACCGATGAGGTAGTAACAGACAAACTCAAAATGTCAAAAAATCCTTAGCACTGGTACCGGCAGGGATAAGGCAGATTTCCAAAGGTCAAAAACTGGCAGAGTTCGGTACACAGGTGAGCAAGGGAACACAGCACAGGTACCGGCAGGGATCAGGCAGACTCACGTGGCTAAACAGCCAGAGACTGGCGACAAGAGACAAGGCAGGGCAAAGTGTTCAAGACAACAGGCGAAAACACAATCCAGAAACAGGTGTGGGTCAAAAATCAGGAGTCCAAAAGTAGCAGGCATGAGCAAGACCTCCCTTCGAGCGACGCAACAATGTAGCAACGAGTGTAGCTCCTGGCGTGGCTTCAAAAGCCATGGCTGACAAGGGTGTGGTAGAGCAGGAGCTGTTTGTGGGCTGTCTTATCTGTCCATCAACCAGGAGGCAGGGCAGAAGGGAAAACCTGGCCTGGCGTGAACGGCATGTAGCAAGCTAGTTCGGCCGGACTGTGACAAATACAGTGGTGTAACGACCCAAACCAACGACCAGTTTCATATGCAGATTTGGGTGTGACCATTAACTAAAGTACCAAAGGTCATGTGTACTATTCACAGAAGACTTGGGAATGTTTGCAGCCACAGCATTGTAAGATGGTGACAGATGTACTCTTAGCCCCCCCCTCGGTTCAGGGATGGTCGTTCCCTCTTCACATAGATGGCCTCTTTGACTCCTTGTTCAAACCAGCATTCCTCCTATCAAGGATGTGCACATCCTCATCCTTGAAAGAGTGGGGGTATTGAGCGTGCATAAAGACACTCTCCTGATCAAGCTTCAAGGAATAGACAGATGTGCTGAATTTGGCAGTTTAACCAGAATTACATTTGAAACTGTGGACCAAGCAAGCAAGCAAGTTTATTTATAGAAAAAGTGCAAGAGAGTGCAGAACCGAGGCTACCGTCCCCAGTAACAAGCATCGTCGGTAGGGTTAGGGTTGGAATAGGTTCTACCAGTATGACATCATCATACCGGTAGAACCCATTCCAGAAAGTGTCAATATGCTGGAGAATGATACTTCCTGAAAAGGTTAAACACATTAGCTGAGTAACAGAGGATATGCAGGTGATACAGGAATATGCAGAGGACAGGAAGACACGGAAATGGATGATGATGATGATGTGTGTGTGTGTGGGTGTGTGTGTGTGTGTGCGTGAATTAATTAACTGTAAAGTGCTTTGAGTGGTTGTTGCAGCTAGAAAAGTGCGAAAAATTGCAACTTGATTGATTGATATATTACTTGATTGAATGATGATCCACTGTGGCGACCCCTAACGGTAGCAACCGAAAGTAGCAGTAGTGGTAGTGGTAGTAGTAGTAGTAGTATACTGCCACGTAGCTGTGGGTGGGCCTGACCAGTGAATAGTAGTCAGTGAATACTGTTTCAATTATCTGACCAGTGACCAATAACATTAAAACAGTTATTGTTCCTTGCTTATTGTTTAACTTATGATGATGATAGGTAAGATTTTTGAGTGGCGGTACATTTTGCAAATGCCAGATAGTGAGCAGCCCTTCTTCTTTGACTCAGTGTACAGCAGCCCCCCCACTGCACAGAGGAACAGAGGCTACTTTCTGCTAGCTTGGGAAGCCAGATGTAATGAGTAGGGTAATTGGCAAAGTACAATTGGGGAGAAAAAAAAGGGGGGGACTTTCTGCTAGCAAGCTGCTTGTAATGTAGCTATGCTAGCTAGCTGCTTAAATGTAGGTTCAGATAAAAATCATGGCTAAACAAAGCAGTTTGCTTAAGTTTGTCACAAAAAGACATGAGGAGCAGGAGGAAGAAAATTCAGCTAAAGTGCGGGCATCATTCTGAGCACCCACACCAAACCCAGTCATCTGCTGGAATCACCTCAACTGACCACCCACACCGAACCCAGTCATCTGCTGGAATCATCTCAACTGACCACCCAGACCGAACCCAGTCATCTGCTGGAACCATCAACAGGACAATAATTTACTGTTTCAGACTGCAGTAGTCCATTGCCTATTTCTTCGTCATTGTTTATAGGGTATATTTTTTTTTTTATGTTGATGCATCTGGTGTGTGTGTGTGTGTGTCCCTTGGGCCGGGCTATGCGATGCTGTTAATGTTGGTCTTGGTGTGTGTAACATGACCTCTGATGATGTGTAACCCATGTATGATTAAATGGTGGTAGTTGTAACGGCCTGTCTTGTTAACATATTCGTTTCAGAACCAATTGAGTATGATTGGTCTTGGACAGGCTAGGCCCACCTGATTTTCTCTGTACCCATAACTGTGATTTCTGCCTACATCACAGGTATGTTAAGGCCAAGTTAATTTACATCACATGAATATTAAGGCCAAGTTCATTTACACCAAAATTATATTAAGGCCGAGTTAATTTACATCACAGGTATATTAAGGCCGAGTTAATTTACACCAAAATTATATTAAGGCCGAGTTAATTTACACCAAAATTATATTAAGGCCGAGTTAATTTACATCACAGGTATATTAAGGCCGAGTTAATTTACACCAAAATTATATTAAGGCCAAGTTCATTTACACCAAAATTATATTAAGGCTGAGTTAATTTACATCACAGGTATATTAAGGCCAAGTTCATTTACACCAAAACTATATTAAGGCCGAGTTAATTTACACCAAAATTATATTAAGGCCGAGTTAACTTACATCACAGGTATATTAAGGCCGAGTTAATTTACACCAAAATTATATTAAGGCCAAGTTCATTTACACCAAAATTATATTAAGGCTGAGTTAATTTACATCACAGGTATATTAAGGCCAAGTTCATTTACACCAAAATTATATTAAGGCCGAGTTAATTTACACCAAAATTATATTAAGGCCGAGTTAATTTACATCACAGGTATATTAAGGCCGAGTTAATTTACACCAAAATTATATTAAGGCCAAGTTCATTTACACCAAAATTATATTAAGGCTGAGTTAATTTACATCACAGGTATATTAAAGCCAAGTTCATTTACACCAAAATTATATTAAGACCGAGTTAATTTACATCACAGGTATATTAAGGCCGAGTTAATTTACACCAAAATTATATTAAAGCCGAGTTAATTTACACCAAAATTATATTAAGGCCAAGTTAATTTACATCACAGGTATATTAAGGCCGAGTTAATTTACATCACAGGTATATTAAGGCCAAGTTCATTTACACCAAAATTATATTAAGACCGAGTTAATTTACATCACAGGTATATTAAGGCCAAGTTAATTTACACCAAAATTATATTAAGGCCAAGTTAATTTACATCACACGTATATTAAGGCCAAGTTAATTTACATCACATGAATATTAAGGCCAAGTTAATTTACACCAAAATTATATTAAGGCCAAGTTAATTTACATCACATGCATATTAAGGCCGAGTTAATTTACACCAAAATTATATTAAGGCCTGGTTAATTTACATCACAGGTATATTAAGGCCCAGTTAATTTACACCAAAATTATATTAAGGCCAAGTTCATTTACACCAAAATTATATTAATGCCGAGTTAATTTACATCACAGGTATATTAAGTCCGACTTAATTTACACCAAAATTATATTAAGGCCAACTTAATTTACATCACAGGTATATTAAGGCCAAGTTAATTTACATCACATGAATATTAAGGCCAAGTTAATTTACACCAAAATTATATTAAGGCTGAGTTAATTTACATCACAGGTATATTAAGGCGAAGTTAATTTACATAAGTTATATTAAGGCAAAGTTAATTAACATCACAGGTACATTAAGGCCAAGTTAATTTATGACACAGGTATATTAAGGCCAAGTTAATTTACATCACTCCTCCGAGAATCGTCACCTTGGAGCTCGCTGGTGAGCATCTGATGGCCGGGCCTTGGCCCATGGGGCCCGGTCAGGCCCAGCCCGAAAAAACAACATGGACCCACCACCCCATGGACCCACCACACGTGAGGATGAGCATTGGGGTAGGGTGTAATGCAGGCCGGGCGGCAGGCAAAGGCAGGGACCGGGGCGTGCCGACTTCCGGCATTGCAGATTGGTCCTCGGAACGTGGAATGTCACCTCTCTGGCAGGGAAGGAGCCTGAGCTGGTGTTGTAGGTGGAGCGGTACCAACTAGATATAGTTCAGCTCACCTCCACACATAGCATGGGCTCTGGTACCAAACTCCTTGAGAGGGGCTAGACTCATTACTTTTTCGGAGTTGGCCAAGTGGACAGGCGCAGACTGGGTGTGGGGATACTCACAAGTCCCCATTTGAGCGCCACCATGTTGGGAGTTCTCCCCGGAGAATGAGAGGTTCACCTCTATACGAATACGAGTCGCTAGGGGGAAGGCTCTGACTGTTGTGTGTGCTTATGCACCGAATAGCAGTTTGGAGTATCCGGCTTTCTTGAAGTCTCTGGGGGGTGTCCTGGATAGGGCTCCACCTCGGGAATGTATAGTTCTGCTGGGGGACTTCAACGCTCACGTGGGCAATGATGGAGAAACCTGGAGGGCCGTGATTGGGAGGAACGGCCTCCCTGATCTGAACCCAAGCAGTGCCTTGTTATTGGACTTATGTGCAAGTCATGGATTGACTATAACAAACACCATGTTCGAACATAAGGTAGGTCGTAAGTGTACTTGGTACCAGATCGCCTTAGGCCGAAGATCGATGATAGACTTTGTGGTCATATCATCAGATCTGCAGCCATATGTTTTGGACACTCGGGTGAAGAGAGGAGCAGAGCTATCAACCGATCACCACCTTGTGGTGAGTTGGATCAGATGGCGGGGAAGGCTGCCAAACAGACCTGGCAAACCCAAACGTGTAGTGCGGGTGAACTGGGAACGTCTGGTGGAGGCGCCTGTCCATGAGGTTTTCAACTCCCACCTCTGGAAGAAGTTCTCGTGCATCCCAAGGGAGGCTGGGGACATGGACTCTGAGTGGACCATGTTCAAAGCCTCTGTTGCAGATGCAGCAGGCAGGAGCTGTGGTAATAAGGTCATCGGTGCCTGTCGAGGCAGCAACCTAAGAACCCTCTGGTGGACACCGGCGGTGAGGGAAGCCATCAGGCTGAAGAAGGAGGCCTTTTGGACTTGGTTGGCCAAGGGGTCTCCTGAAGCAGCAGAAAGGTACCGGGAGGGCAGAAGCACTGCCTCTTCAGCAGTCGCGGAAGCAAAAACTCGGGTATGGGAGGAGTTCAGCAAGGCTATGGAGGAGAATTTTTGGTTAGCCTCAAGGAAGTTCTGGCAGACCATCCACCGACTCAGGAAGGGGAAGTAGGGCTTGACTCAGGCTGTATTCAGTTGGGGAGGCGAACTGTTGACCCGGACTGGGGATGTTGTCAAGTGGTGGAAAGAATACTTTGAGGAGCTCCTGAACACGGCTAACACGTCCTCAGTGGAGGAGGTAGAGTCTGAAGACTCAGGGGCGGCACCACCCATATCCCTGGCAGATGTCTCTGAGGTAGTTAAAAAGCTCCTCGATGGCAAGGTGCCAGGTGTGGATGAGATTCGTCCTGAGATGCTGAAGGCTCTGGACATGTTGGGCTGTCTTGGCTGACACACCTCTTCAGTGTTGTGTGGAGGTCGGGGACAGTACCTGTGGAGTGGTAGACTAGTGTGGTGGTTCCCATATTCAAAAAGGGGAATTGAAGGGTGTGCTCCAATTATCGGGGCATCACATTGCTCAGCCTCCCTGATAAAGTCTACTCTAGTGTGCTCGAAAGGAGTCTCCAACTGACTGTCGAACCTCGGATCGAGGAGGAACAATGCGGATTCCGTCCTGGCCGTGGAACAACGGACCAACTCTTTACCCTCTTGAGGGTGCTGAGGGGGGCATGGGAGTTTGACCAACCAGTCTACATGTGTTTTGTGGACTTGGAGAAGGCTTACGACCGTGTACTCCGCGGCACTCTGTGGGGGGTACTGTGGGAGATGAGTATGGGGTACTGGGGCAGCTGCTACAAGCCAGCCAATCTTTGTATAACTAAAGCGAGTGCTGTGACCGCATTCTCGACACAAAGTCAAACACTTTTTCTGTGGGTGTCAGACTCCGCCAAGGTTGTCCCTTGTCTCCGATTCTGTTTGTGATATTCATTGACAGGAGCTCAAGGTGCAGACAAGGTGAGGAGTGTGTCCGGTTTGGGAACCTCAGAATTGCATCTCTGCTCTTCGCAGATGATCAGGTTTTGTTGGCTTCATCAGAACGCAACCTCCAGCGTGCATTGGGGCGGTTTGCAGCTGAGTGTGAAATGGCTAGCATGAGAGTCAGCACCTCCAAGTCTGAGGCCATGGTTTACGACTCTACGACTCCATTGAAGGAGTTCAAGTATCTCGGGTTATTGTTCATGAGTGAGGGTAGGATGGAGTGGGAGAGTCATGGGGGGATTGGTGCAGCATCAGCAGTAATGCGGACTTTGTACCGGACCGTTGTGGTGAAGAGGGAACTGAGCCGGAAGGCAAAGCTCTCAATTTACCAGCCAATCTTCGTTCCAACCCTCACTTATGGTCATCAGCTTTGGGTAGTGACTGAAAGGGTGAATTCACAGATTCAAGTGGCTGAAATGAGTTTCCTCTGTAAGGTGTCTGGGCTCAGCCTTAGAGATAGGGTGAAGAGCTCGGACATCTGGGGGGAGCTCGGAGTAGAGCCGCTGCGTCTTTATGTTAATAAGAGCCAGTATAGGTGGTTCGGGCATCTGACTAGGATGCCTCCTGGGTGCCTTCCTTTGGAGGTTTACCAGGCACGGCCAACTGGGAGGAGACCCCGGGGTAGACCCAGAAGTTACTGGAGGGACTACATGCCCAACCTGGCCAGGGAAGGCCTTGGGATCCCCCAGGAAGAGCTGGAGGGCGTTACTGGGGACAGGGACGTCTGGAGTGCCCTACTTAGCTTGCTGCCACTGTAACCCGACCCCGGAGAAGCGGCTGATGATCAATGAATGAATGAAAGAATAATTTACATCAGAGGTATATTAAGGCCAAGTTCATTTACATCACAGTTATATTAAGGCCAAGTTAATTTACATCACAGATATATTAAGGCCAAGTTAATTTACTTCTCAGGTATATTAAGGCCAAGTTAATTTACATCACAGGTATCTTAAGGCAAAGTTAATTTACGCCACTGGTATATTAAGTCCAAGTTAATTTACATCACAGATATATTAAGGCCAAGTTAATTTACACCACAGGTATATTAAGGCCAGGTTAATTTACATCACAGGTATCCAAAGGCCAAGTTAATTTACGCCACCGGTATATTAAGTCCAAGTTAATTTACGTCACAGATATATTAAGGCCGAGTTAATTTACATTACAGGCCTTTACGGCCAAGTTAATTTACATCACAGGTATATTAAGGCCAAGTTAATTTCTATCACATTTATATTAAGGCCAAGTTCATTTACATTACAGTTATATTAAGGCCAAGTTAATTTACATCACAGGTATATTAAGGCCAAGTTAATTTCCAACAAATTTATATTAAGGGCAAGTTCATTTACATCACAGGTTTTTGAGGCCAAGCTAAATTACACCACAAGTACATTAAGGCCAAGTTAATTTACGCCACAGTTATATTAACTGCCAAGTTAATTTACACCACAGTTATATTAAGGGTAAGTTAATTTGCAACAAAGGTATATTAAGGCCAAGTTAATTTACATCACAGATATATTAAGGGTAAGTTAATTTACATCACAGGTATATTAAGGCCAAGTTAATTTACATCACAGATATATTAAGGCCAAGTTAATTTACATCACAGGTATATTAAAGCCAAGTTAATTTACATCAAAGGTTTTTAAGGCCTAGTTAATTTGCCCCACACATATAGTAAGGCCATGTTAATTTACATCACATTTATATTAAGGCCAAGTTAATTTACATCACAGGTATATTAAGGCCAAGTTGATTTACATCACAGGTATATGAAGGCCAAGTTAATTTACATCACAGGTATATTAAGGCCAAGTTAATTTACTACTCAGGTATATTAGCTGTTTCGTACTTCGTGAGATCGAAAACTTTTCTATTTCTTTTATTAGTTCTTTATATTCTGCCCCAACCTCCTCATTTTGTTCTGATTTAGCTATTTTCTGTGCTTAGTTCACTTACTTTTAGATTATCTAGTTTCTTTCTTATACGAATTTTGTGTTTAGTAGGTAGCTTCCTGTTCCCAGTTTGTTACTAGCTTTGAGCTTAGCCTAGCTTACCAGTTAGCTCTATTACATTCGCAGTCAAAACAGCCTCGTTAAAACGATGGTTTGTATTGACTGCTCCGTAGGTACAGACAGGTTGTCTCTACTAGAGAGACGTGTCCGTGAGTTAGAGCAGCTGCTTTTGGCTAGGATTACGTTAGACGTGACGGGCACTCCAGATAGCCTTAGCCCCGGGCCTGACAGCAGACCTGCTATTGTTAGTACTAGCTCAGTAGCCCCGGGCCTGACAGCAGACCTGCTATTGTTAGCACTAGCTCAGTAGCCCCGGGCCTGACAGCAGACCTGCTATTGTTAGCACTAGCTCAGTAGCCCCGGGCCTGACAGCAGACCTGCTATTGTTGGCACTAGCTCAGTAGCCCCGGGCCTGACAGCAGGCCTGCTATTGTTAGCACTAGCTCAGTAGCCCCGGGCCTGACAGCAGACCTGCTATTGTTAGCACTAGCTCAGTAGCCCCGGGCCTGACAGCAGACCTGCTATTGTTAGCACTAGCTCAGTAGCCCCGGGCCTGACAGCAGACCTGCTATTGTTAGCACTAGCTCAGCTTCGTCGGCAGATGCGACGGAGTTTGTCTCTTTCCCGGTGTGGGAAGGCTCGAAAGAGCAAGCCACCGGTCGTGTGACCTGGTCTGCAGTCACCTCTCCTGACTGCAAACCGGTTTTCACCCCTCACCAGCCCTGTTGGTAGTCCTACCGGCCATTGTGCTTCTCCCGCTCCTGTCGACAGAGTAAAGCAACGCACGCTAGTGATAGGAGACTCCATTACCCGCAATATCAGATTAGCGGCACCAGCCTTGGTTCACCGTCTACCCGGAGCCAGCGTCTCCGACATAGAGGATAATCTTAGGGTGCTGGCATCACGGAGGGAGAGTCAGGGAACCCAGGCACACAGCACCACTACTTTCAGCAACACTGTTATTCATGTCAGCACCAATAATGCTAGGATGAAGCAATCAGAGATCACAAAAGCCAGCCTAGTCAGAATGCTTGAGTTGCCAGAAAGATGTGTTGGCGTCGATTAATTGTCTCTGGTCCCTTACTTGTGAGGGGTAATGATGAGATGTACAGTAGGCTCACCCCAATGAACCGCTGGCTGGCTCGTTACTGTAATGAGCAGGGATTCAGATTTGTTGATAACTGGCCTTCTTTCTGGGGCTGCCCTTACCTGCTGAAAGCGGACGGTATTCACCCTACTGGGGACTGCACCACTCTTTTGTCTAGCAATATAGATAACTGTTTACATTTAGTTTGACACTAGGGACTTAACATTCAGCAGGTTGCAGGTGATTAGAGAGCCTGTTAGGTTTAAATCTAGTGCGGATGTGGAGTCAAGTAGTTTAATTAACATGATTAGTCAGGGAATTTCTCATAGTGTAGATTATCAGCCTGATAGCTTGGTCTATAACATTGAGACTGTCTCCCTACCCTGCTGTATTGCTCCCAAGCTCTCCTCTCCTAAATGCGTGAATCACATTAATCTAGTAATTATTCCAACCACTGGTAGTGGTGAGATGTGCGACAAAGTACCTAATAATCTACAAAACCAAACGGCTAATGTTATCAAGAATGTGACCACATATTGTCCAAAGCGTTGGTTGCCAAAACTCTCAACAAGGTGTCTAATAATTAATCTTTCACCTATTGGTAGCTCTAAAGCTCTGCCTGCTACTGATCACTTCCACAAGATGCTTAAATTTGGTTTCATAAATATCAGATCACTGTCTACCAAAACCTTACTAATAAATGATCTGATTCTTGAACATAATTTGATATGATTGGGTTATGTGAAACATGGCTGAAACCAAATGTTTTCCTTCCCTTAAATGAAGCTTCCCCACCTGACTATACTTATGCCCATGTAGCTCGGGCAAATAAACAAGGCTGGGGTGTTGCCTTAATATATAAATCTATTTTCAATCTGACTTCTAGACTTGAATCTAAATTCCAGTCTTTTGAGGCTCTTGTTCTTGGTCCATCTCCCTCAGCCATGAATAGACTCGACTCAGTCCAGATTGTGATACTCTACCGGCCTCCTGGCTGTTACTCGCTATTTCTTGAAGAATTTGGAGAATTTGGTTCAGGCCTTGTTACTCACTCTGATGAGATTCTAATTCTTGGTGATTTCAATATTCATCTGAATGAGGCTGCTGATCCTCTAAGTAAAGCCTTTCTGGCACCAGTTGATACTTTTGGGTTCACTCAGTTTGTTCAAGAGTCGACTCATTGCAGTGGTAACACCCTTGATTTGGTTTTATCTAAAGGGATAGCTGTTTCTGATCTGAATGTCTTGCCAACCACATCTGCTGTGTCTGATCATTTTCTCATCACATGTGAAGCTTTATTGGCCTGTCCAGTTAATGTCAGCACAGATGTACTTGCCACTCGCCACATTGGTCCCTCCAGTGTAGCTGCATTTGGCCAACAGCTGCCTGAAGTCTTGGCTCCTTTCACTGTGGTAAATGACTCTGTTGAAAATTTCACTAGTGACTTAAATGTGGCCATCTTTAGTCTCCTCCATTCAGTTGCACCTCTCACTACCAGAGCTAGGCGACTAAAGAGGCCTACACCCTGGTTAAATGATGAGACACGTGCTCTTAAGCGGACCTGCAGGAGACTGGAACGTAAATGGCGAAAATCAAAATTGGTAGTTTTTAACCTATCGTGGCACGAGTGTTTATTGAAATACAAGTGTGCTTTATCTACTGCAAAAACATCGTATCTCTCTCACTTAACAAATATTAATAAACATAACCCCAGATTTCTCTTTGACACTGTACCTAAACTTACTAAAAAGCAGTCGTCTATTAGCTGCTCACCATTCACAGCTCATGAATTTCTAGATTTTTTCTGCAATAAGGTTGATGAGATCTTAAACAAAATTAGTTCTTCAACTCCATCTACTCCTGCAGATCCTGTCATACTAAATTCATATCTACACAATGAGTCACAGACAGTTCCAGTTATTACAGCTTTTGAGACTCTCTCTCTTGATACTTTGACTAAGCTCGTGTCAGCTTCTAAACCAACTCGTTGCCTTTGATATTAAGGCTAAGTTCATTTACATCGCAGGTATATTAAGGTCAAGTTAATTTAAGCCACAGATATATTAAGGCCAAGTTAATTTACATCACAGATATATTAAGGCCAAGTTAATTTACATCACAGATATATTAAGGCCAAGTTAATTTACCTCACAGATATATTAAGGCCGAGTTAATTTACATCACAGGTATATTAAGGCCAAGTTAATTTACATCACAGGTATATTAAGGCCAAGTTAATTTACCTAACATATATATTAAGGCTGAGTTAATTTACATCACAGGTATATTAAGGCCAAGTTAATTTACATCACAGGTATATTAAGGCCAAGTTAATTTACATCACAGATATATTAAGGCCAAGTTAATTTACATCACATGTATATTAAGGGCAAGTTAATTTACGTTACAGTTATATTAAGGCCAAGTTAATTTACATCACATGTATATTAAGGCCAAGTTAATTTACATCACAGTTATACTAAGGCCAAGATAATTTACATCACAGATATATTAAGGTCGAGTTAATTTACATCACAGTTATACTAAGGCCAAGTTAATTTACATCACAGTTATATTAAGGCCAAGTTCATTTACATCGCAGGTATATTAAGGTCAAGTTAATTTACATCGCAGGTATATTAACGCCAAGTTAATTTAAGCCGCAGATATGTTAAGGCCGAGTTACTTTACATCCCAGGTATATTAAGGCCAAGTGAATTTAGATCACAGATATATTAAGGCAAAGTTAATTTACATCACAGGTATATTAAGGCCAAGTTAATTTACATCACAGGTATATTAAGGCCAAGTTAATTTACATCACAGATATATTAAGGCCAAGTTAATTGACATCACATGTATATTAAGGCCAAGTTAATTTACATCACATTTATATTAAGGCCAAGTTAATTTACATCACATGTATATTAAGGGAAAGGTAATTTACATCACAGTTATACTAAGGCCAAGATAATTTACATCACAGATATATTAAGGTCGAGTTAATTTACATCACAGGTATATTAAGGCCAAGTTAATTTAAGCCGCAGATATATTAAGGCAAAGTTAATTTACATCACAGGTATATTAAGGCCAAGTTAATTTACTTCACAGGTATATTAAGGCCAAGTTAATTTACATCACAGATATATTAAGGCCAAGTTAATTGACATCACATGTATATTAAGGCCAAGTTAATTTACATCACATTTATATTAAGGCCAAGTTAATTTACATCACATGTACACTACCGTTCAAAAGTTTGGGATCACATTGAAATGTCCATATTTTTGAAGGAAAAGCACTGTACTTTTCAATGAAGATAACTTTAAACTAGTCTTAACTTTAAAGAAATACACTCTATACATTGCTAATGTGGTAAATGACTATTCTAGCTGCAAATGTCTGGTTTTTGGTGCAATATCTACATAGGTGTATAGAGGCCCATTTCAAGCAACTATCACTCCAGTGTTCTAATGGTACAATGTGTTTGCTCATTGGCTCAGAAGGCTAATTGATGATTAGAAAACCCTTGTGCAATCATGTTCACACATCTGAAAACAGTTTAGCTCGTTACAGAAGCTACAAAACTGACCTTCCTTTGAGCAGATTGAGTTTCTGGAGCATCACATTTGTGGGGTCAATTAAACGCTCAAAATGGCCAGAAAAAGAGAACTTTCATCTGAAACTCGACAGTCTATTCTTGTTCTTAGAAATGAAGGCTATTCCATGCGAGAAATTGCTAAGAAATTGAAGATTTCCTACACCGGTGTGTACTACTCCCTTCAGAGGACAGCACAAACAGGCTCTAACCAGAGTAGAAAAAGAAGTGGGAGGCCGCGTTGCACAACTGAGCAAGAAGATAAGTACATTAGAGTCTCTAGTTTGAGAAACAGACGCCTCACAGGTCCCCAACTGGCATCTTCATTAAATAGTACCCGCAAAACACCAGTGTCAACATCTACAGTGAAGAGGCGGCTGCGGGATTCTGGGCTTCAGGGCAGAGTGGCAAAGAAAAAGCCATATCTGAGACTGACCAATAAAAGAAAAAGATTAAGATGGGCAAAAGAACACAGACATTGGACAGAGGAAGACTGGAAAAAAGTGTTGTGGACGGATGAATCCAAGTTTGAGGTGTTTGGATCACAAAGAAGAACGTTTGTGAGACGCAGAACAAATGAAAAGATGCTGGAAGAATGCCTGACGCCATCTGTTAAGCATGGTGGAGGTAATGTGATGGTCTGGGGTTGCTTTGGTGCTGGTAAGGTGGGAGATTTGTACAGGGTAAAAGGGATTCTGAATAAGGAAGGCTATCACTCCATTTTGCAACGCCATGCCATACCCAGTGGACAGCGCTTGATTGGAGCCAATTTCATCCTACAACAGGACAATGACCCTAAACACACCTCCAAATTGTGCAAGAACTATTTAGAGCAGAAGCAGGCAGCTGGTATTCTATCGGTAATGGAGTGGCCAGCGCAGTCACCAGATCTGAACCCCATTGAGCTGTTGTGGGAGCAGCTTGACCGTATGGTACGCAAGAAGTGCCCATCCAACCAATCCAACTTGTGGGAGCTGCTTCTGGAAGCGTGGGGTGCAATTTCTCCAGATTACCTCAACAAATTAACAGCTAGAATGCCAAAGGTCTGCAATGCTGTAATTGCTGCAAATGGAGGATTCTTTGACGAAAGCAAAGTTTGATGAAAAAAAAATCTTATTTCAAATACAAATCATTATTTCTAACCTTGTCAATGTCTTGACTCTATTTTCTATTCATTTCACAACATATGGTGGTGAATAAGTGTGACTTTTCATGGAAAACACAAAATTGTTTGGGTGATCCCAAACTTTTGAACGGTAGTGTATATTAAGGGCAAGGTAATTTACATCACAGTTATACTAAGGCCAAGATAATTTACATCACAGATATATTAAGGTTGAGTTAATTTACATCACAGGTATATTAAGGCCAAGTTAATTTACATCACAGATATATTAAGGCCAAGTTAATTTAAGCCGCAGATATATTAAGGCAAAGTTAATTTACATCACAGGTTTTTAAGGCCTAGTTAAGTTACCCAACACATATAGTCAGGCCAAGTTTATTTAGTTCACATTTATATGAAGGCCGAGTTGCTTTACATAACATTTATATTAAGGCCAAGTTAATTTACAACACATGTATATTAAGGCCAAGTTAATTTACATCACAGGTATATTAAAGCCGAGTTAATTTACAGCACAGGTTTTTAAGGCCAAGTTAATTTACATCACAGATATATTAAGGCCAAGTTAATTTACACCAAAGGTATATTAAGGGCAAGTTAATTTACATCACCGATATATTCAGGCCAAGTTAATTTACTAATCAGGTATATTAAGGCCAAGTTAATTTCCATCACAGGTATATTAAGGCTAAGTTAAATTACATCAGAGGTATATTAAGGCCAAGTTATATGTAATAATTACTGTCTATTGGCCACCAAAATCTAAACATGGCTTTCTTGGTGAATTTTGGGAGCTATTGTCTATGGTTTCCACTGATTATGATTATTCCATCATCCTGGGTGATTTGAATATTCCGTGTTGACAATCAAACAGACCCCGATGCTAGAGACCTAATTGGCTTACATGGAGCATTTGCTTTCACTCAGCATGTTTCCGGACCCACACACAATAAGGGGCATACTCTAGACTTAGCCATATCAAAATGACTTAATATTACTGTACCCCGTGTCATGGATGTTGCTATCTCTGATCACTGTTGTATATTTTTTTGATGTGTCAGCTCTTCCTGTACAACAGAAGAGCACTCGAATGCTCAAAAAACGCCTCATGATAATAACACAATTGAAACCTTCCAGAAAACCGTAAATGAGTTGTCGCCGTTCATATCATCACAAACTGAGGATCTTGTGAACGACTTCAACTCAAAAATACGGAATATCTTTGACAACATTGCACCTGTTAAAACTAAAAACATAGAAAAACAAAAAGCCCCTGGAGAAATGGAGTGGTTGTTAGGCCGCTTAAGAGAGACTGTCGCCAAGCAGAACGACAGTGGAGAAAGACTAAACTTCAGGTTCACCATGAAATCTACAAGGACAGACTGAACAAGTACTGCAAAAAAAATTAAACAGCCAGACAGTCTGCTACCTCTAAAATCATTAATGAAAATATTAACAATAGTAAAGTGCTTTTCTCCACTATCGACCGACTTATTAATCCACCATCTCCAAACCCATCAGAGATGCTGTCCACTCAAACATGTGAGCAATTCGCTACATTCTTCAATAACACAATTACTGCCATTAGACAGAACATTAGTGCCTCAAGATCCAGTAATGAACCTACCCTCCAGTTCTCCAGAAATATCACTGGCGCCATGTCTCACTTTGACCCTCTAGACCTTAAAAGTCTAGACAATATTGTTAGGCGGCTCAGGTCATCCACCTGATGCTTGGATCCTCCTCTCCCTACCACATTGTTTAAAACAGTTTTTAATTGCTAGAAATGATTAACTACTCTCTTCAGGCAGGTATATTTTCTGCAGCACTTAAGACAGCTGTCGTTAAGCCACTTCTGAAGAAGAGTAATCTTGATGCGACAGTTATTGCCAACTCCAGGCCCATCTCCAACTTACCATTCCTCAGCAAAATCCTTGAAAAAACAGTTTATTCTCAAGTTAATAACTATTTAATATCTAACAACCTTCTAGGCATTTGTCAATCAGGTTTTCGATCTCACCATAGCACAGAAACAGCACTTATCAAAGTTGTGAATGATCTGCATATGAACACAGATTCTAATAAATTGTCTGTTCTTGTGCTCCTGGATCTTTCGACACTGTTGATCATGATATTTTGCTAGAGAGATTAGAAAAATGGGTCGGCCTTTCTGGCCCGGTTCTCAACTGGTTTAGAACATATCTTCAGGACAGGCAGTTCTTTGTGTCTATTGGAGACTTTTCCTCGGACAAAGTGGGTATAATGTGTGGGATACCCCAAGGTTCGATTCTTGGACCACTACTATTCAATCTCTATATGCTGCCACTTGCACATGTTATACAGAAACACAAAATAAATTACCTTAATTATGCAGAAGATTCACAACTGTACATATTCCTATCTTCTGATGACCTAGCTCCGATATGTTCCCTAATTCAGTGTATTGACGATATTACTTATCGATGTCAGATAACTTTTTACAACTGAACAAAGACAAGACAGAGATACTTATTTGTGGTGCAAAGATTCAGAGACAGAGAATTGTAGCCCATCTCAGCTCTTTGTCTCTGGAGTGCAAAGGTGAAGCTAGAAATCTTGGTGTAATCATGGACAGTGATCTAAATTTTAAGAGCCACATCATCAATCATCTCACAAGATCAGCCTTCTACCATCTTAAAAACATTTCAAAACTAAGTGGCTTCCTATCAATATCAGACTGTGAGAAATTAATCCATGCTGTTATAACAAGTAGACTAGACTACTGCAATGGACTATTCACCGGCCTCCCAAAATCAGTTGTGCACCAACTACAATTAATTCAAAATGCGACAGCACGTGTTCTCACCATAACTAAAAAGTATGAGCACATTACACCTGTTCTTAGACCTCTGCATTGGCTCCCCGTTAAAACTAGAATTGATTTTAAAATTCTTTTAATTGTACACAAAGCGCTAAATAGCCTTGCACCACACTATATAAAAGACATGTTAATTCCCTATAAACCAACAAGAACTCTCAGGTCCAGTGGCAGTGGTCTTTTAACCATCCCTCGTGCAGGTCTAGAGCAGGGGAGGCTGCATTTTCTATTTACGCCCCTAGTAGATGGAATACCCTGCCTGAGGACCTGAGAGAGGCCCCCACACTGGACACCCTGCCTGAGGACCTGAGAGCGGCCCCCACACTGGACACCCTGCCTGAGGACCTGAGAGAGGCCCCCACACTATACACCCTGCCTGAGGACCTGAGAGAGGCCCCCACACTGGACACATTTAAAAGCAGGTTAAAAACCTTACTTTTTAAAACAACCTACAGCTAAATTCATAGTGCATGTGTGTGTTTTTTAAATTTAGCTATTTTTACATATTCTGCTCTGTTGTTACTTTTAATTAATCAGTGTTTATGGCACTTTTATTCATTTTACTAACTCAGCTTTAAACTTGTTTGTACTTTTCTAAAATTTGCCTGTACTTTTATTTATTTATTTTTGTAGGGGGGGGGTTTATTGATTTCATTGTTTTATTGTGTGAAGCACTTTGTGTTACATTTGTTTGTATGAAAAGTGCTATACAAATAAAATCTGATTGATTGATTGATTGATTGATTGATTGATTGATTGATTGACTGACTGATTGATTGAAGGTAATTTACATCACAGTCATATAAAGGCCAAGTTAATTTACGCCACAGGTATATTAAGGCCAAGTTCATTTACATCACATGTATATTAAGGCCAAGTTCATTTACATCACACTAATATTAAGGGCAAGATAGTTTACATCACAGGTATATTAAGGGCAAGATAGTTTACATCACAGGTATATTAAGGCCAAGTTAATTTACATCACACTAATATTAAGGGCAAGATAGTTGACATCACAGGTATATTAAGGCCAAGTTAATTTACATCACAGTTATATTAAGGTTGAGTTATTTTACATTACATGTTTTTAGGGCCAAGTTAATTTACATCAGAGGTATACTAAGGCCAAGTTAATTTACATCACAGGTATATTAAGGCCAAGTTAATTTACATCACAGGTATAGAAAGGGAAAGTTAATTTACACCACATGTATATTAAGGCCAAGTTAATTTAGCCAATTCTGGTTTTCTCTAGTACCGTATGAAGGGGAAGAGAAAGGGATGTTGGAGTTTCTTTAAGACCTATCTAACCCTGCTGAATTTGTTTTAAATATTAATTTGTGCAACTGTATAACCATGAGATGAAAATGTGATGCATAAGTCATCATACACAAAATATAATATACACTATAGACAATACTACGGAAAACACCTTGTGCATACTATAATATTGTCACACATTTTCACAATTACACATGCACAAGTGCATTTGCACACATACAAACCAGCCTTGACTGGTTATGGTATTAGCCATATAAATAGAAGCAAATATCTTCTTTAAAAGGAAATTTGCTAAATGTTGACTGTTATTACTTTAGCACGTCAGTTATTACATTACTGAAAACTAAAAAAATGTCCTTCCTGTTAATACAATAAAACCCAGGGGGAAAAAACATGTTAGCAGGAGGTCACTTCTACTACAACGAGAAATGTATTACCCTATTGTATTAATAATGTATTACATTAGTATGATTATAGCGCTGTCTGCACTTTATTACATGAATGGTTTATTGTATTAGTGGGGGGTTATTACCTTAACATTCCATCCACTCTGTCAGCCTTGTTTCTGTTCAGTCCGCCCCTGGCTGAACAGTTGACAATGTCATGTGAAGGGTGATGTGATTGGCTGACCAGTTGATGATGTCATGTGAAGGGTGATTGGCTGAAAAGCTGATGATGTCATGTGAAGGATGATGTGATTGGCTGAACAGCTGATGATGTCATGTGAAGGATGATGTGATTGGCTGAACAGCTGATGATATCATGTAAAGGGTGATATGATTGGCTGAACAGCTGATGTCATGTGAAGGATGATGTTATTGGCTGAACAGCTGATGATGTCATGTGAAGGATGATGTGATTGGCTGAACAGCCGATGATGTCAAGTGAAGGATGATGTGATTGGTTAAAATGAAAGTCCTTTTGAAAATGAAATGAGAATGCAAGCCAAATTCACATGCGATTTGTTTTTCAGAAACACAGACTCAAAACTGAAAAAAGGTAACGATATTATTTGCTTGCTTTAATTTGAAATTAGAAATATATTTGTGCAATTGTTTTTCTCAGCTACAAACTGATTTGTATTTTTGTCTCGGAAAAGATATTTGTGATTTACTGCACTTGTTTGTAAGACATGATGGACATATATATCATGTTCTTTCTATTTAGAGACAAATCTGACTCCTCTTAAAGATGACTACATTAATGCTTGCAAACAGAAATTACACAAGTATTGATCTGAACATATGTGCATCATTAAATGGATAAAGATAGACAGACATGCATTCCCACAGACCTGCAGCGTCAAACTAACACGAGGACAGACACTTGCAGAGATATTGATACAGTGAAAAAATGGGGCACAGATAACAAAAAAAAAAGAAAGTGAAAATAACTCAAGGATTGTAATGTAAGTCTGGGATTTATCTGTTTTAACTGCGTTTCATTGTGTCTTATGCATGCTCAATAATCCAGGTAAGAAAATCAAGGAAGGTTGAATCAGTTCATCTGGATACAATGTTTACTGACATATACGTGCCATCACCTATCTAAGTGACCCCTTCAGTCTCACCTGACTGCAGGTGTCCCCACCCTTATAAACAATACAGTGACTGCAGGCACCTTCACCCTCATAAACAATACAGTGACTGCAGGTACCCCCACCCTTATAAACAATACAGTGACTGCAGGTACCCCCACCCTTATAAACAATACAGTGACTGCAGGTACCCCCACCCTTATAAACAATAGTGACTGCAGGTACCCCCACCCTTATAAACAACACAGTGACTGCAGGTACCTTCACCCTCCCAAACAATACAATGACTGCAGGTACCCCCACCCTTATAAACAATACAGTGACTGCAGGTACCCCCACCCTTATAAACAATACAGTGACTGCAGGTACCTTCACCCTCACAAACAATACAGTGACTGCAGGTACCCCCACCCTTATAAACAATACAGTGACTGCAGGTACCCCCACCCTTATAAACAATACAGTGACTGCAGGTGTCCCCACCCCTATAAACAATACAGTGACTGCAGGTACCCCCACCTTTATAAACAATATAGTGGTATAACGACCCAAACCAAGGATCAGTTTCATATGCAAATATGGGAGTGACCATTAACTAGGGTTACAATGACCATGTGTACTATTCACATGTGTACTACTACTAATGTGACTTGTACATTGGGGAAACTAAACAGATGCTGGCCAAGAGGATGGCACAGCACAGGAGAGCTAACATGTCAGACCAGGACTCCACAGTCTACACCATCTACAGGCCAGGACTCCACAGTCTACATCATCTACAGACCAGTGGCCACTCTTTCAAGTATGAGGATGTGCACATCCTTGACAGGGAGGAATGCTGGTTTGAACGGGGAGTCAAAGAGGCCATCTATGTGAAAAGGGAACGACCATCCCTGAACCGGGGGTGGGGGGGCCTAACAGTACATCTGTCACCATCTTACAATGCTGTGATGGCAACTATTCCCCAATCCTCTGTGAATAGTACACATGGCTACTGTAACTCTAGTTAATGGCCACACCCATATTTGCATATGAAACTGGTTGTTGGTTTGGGTCGTTATGCCACTGTATTGTTTATAAGGGTGGGGTACCTGCAGCCACTGTATTGTTTATAAGGGTGGGGACACCTGCAGTCACGGTATTGTTTATAAGGGTGGGGAACCTGCAGTCACTGTATTGTTTATAAGGGTGGAGACACCTGCAGTCACTGTATTGTTTATAAGGGTGGAGACACCTGCAGTCACTGTATTGTTTATAAGGGTGGAGACACCTGCAGTCACTGTACTCTATAAGGGTGGGGAACCTGCAGTCACTGTATTGTTTATAGGAGTGGGGTACCTGCAGTCACTGTATTGTTTATAGGGGTGGAGACACCTGCAGTCACTGTATTGTTTATAAGGGTGGAGACACCTGCAGTCACTGTATTGTTTATAAGGGTGGAGACACCTGCAGTCACTGTATTGTTTATAAGGGTGGAGACACCTGCAGTCACTGTATTGTTTATAAGGGTGGAGACACCTGCAGTCACTGTATTGTTTATAAGGGTGGAGACACCTGCAGTCACTGTACTCTTTATAAGGGTGGGGAACCTGCAGTCACTGTATTGTTTATAGGGGTGGGGTACCTGCAGTCACTGTATTGTTTATAGGGGTGGGGTACCTGCAGTCACTGTATTGTTTATAGGGGTGGGGTACCTGCAGTCACTGTATTGTTTATAGGGGTGGGGTACCTGCAGTCAGGTGAGACTGAAGAGGTCACTTAGATGAGTGATGACATGTATCTGTCAATAAACGTTGTGTCCAGATGAACTGATTCAACCTTCTTTACGTTTCATTGTGTGTTGTACGCTATCTGAATTGAAATGTATGTGAAATCTGATATGAGAAAAAGACAAACCTTTTGTGACTGGTAATAAGGGTCCAGCTCCTCCACTGGGATGTTAAAAAGCTCAGGTGAAGGATCTCCGTAGATGAAGGGAACAGGCTTCCCAGCCTCCAGGTCATTGGCAGGCTGAGGAAGGTCCTCCTCTGAAATCTGACAACCAATCAGAAGGCCTAATTATGTGATTGACAAGCCACACTAACACAAAAAGAATAACTACTCAAGAATAAGAATTACTTTGAACCAAGTGGGTAAGAGGGGCCTGTAAAGTGAAGACAAAATATATCTGAAGTTGTCTAGCATTCATTTCCACTACAGATTTTAACCTCACCCATACCACTGAAAATGAACAGAGCACAGGATAAACTAGCAAGTCAAAACATATCAAATGAATTATTCCCTCAAGTGTTATGTCATTTCAACTAGTTCTCTTCATGTTAACACCTCCCCAGTATTTACATCTTCATACATGTTATTTGATTATATTCTGAAATGCAGTTGAGTTCATTGACAGCTTTACTTGCAGCAGCAGGAACATGCCCCCCAGCAAGAGGAGGCATGGTCATCATGAATATGGAAAGGCATACTGTGCCGCCTCCCATCTCTACTGCGCAGACTCTGATTCCAATTTTCATCTACTGAACTAACGATGTGAATATGGTGGTGACCAAAATGGCAATGCTTTGGCTTTAAAATGGCATTATGAGAGTGAATGGTATAACGTGGCGGCACAGTGGCGCAGTGGTTAGCGCGGTCGCCTCACAGCAAGAAGGTTCTGGGTTCAAGCCCCGGGGTAGTCCAACGTTACGGGTCATCCCAGGTCGTCCTCTGTGTGGAGTTTGCATGTTCTCCCCGTGTCTGCGGGGGATTCTCCTGGGTGCTCCAGTTTTCTCCCACAGTCCAAAGACATGTAGGTCAGGTGACTCGGCCGTACTAAATTGCCCCTAGGTGTGAATGTGTGTGTATGTCGTCCCTGTGCGATGGCCCGGCGCCCTGTCCAGGATGTCTCCCTGCCTGCCGCCCAGTGACTGCTGGGATAGGCTCCAGCACTCCTGCAACCCTGAAAGCAGGATAAGCGGTTCGGATAATGGCGGATAATGGATGGTGTAACATCGTCTGCTTATATTAAGTCAGTGGTTTGAACAATAAGTCTTCACTCAATGACCAGACAAGTAGAAACCCAGTTCCTGCAGAAGTTCAGCCTCCTTTGCCATTTAATGTGTCATTGCATAATCGGGTGCAAGCAACAGCAATTCCAATTCCACACTTGCTTTGCTTGTGAACAGATTACTGAGAATGGATTTAAGCGGGTTTAACATGGCAGCCAAGAATACAGGTTTGAGCATTGCCAAGAGTTGCTGAACTCCTGGCAATGCTCTAAGCTGCTGAGGGAGCCAGTGGAGGTCCTTAAGCACAGGAGTGATATGGTGGTAGGAGGTGGTGGATTTGAGGAGGTGGGTGGCAGACTTCTGGAAATGCAGAAGTCTGTTTAGAAGGTTGTCAGGAGGTCCGAATAAGAGGGCATTGTAGTAGTCCAGGTGTGAGGTAATAAAAGCATGGGTAAGTCGCTCAGCATCACTGAAGTTAAGGAAAGGGTGAATTCGGGCAATGTTCGTCAGGTGGAAAAAAGAGAGTCGGGGGGTTTTGAAAGAGAGGGTGGTGTCAAATAGGACGGCCAGGTTTTTGTCATGGGAGGAAGGAGGGACCTTAGCATCCTCCATGATCAATCAGAAGTTGGTAGCTTTTTTGGAGAGTGACTCGGAGCTGATCAACACAACCCCTGTCTTGTCACAGTTGAGCTTGAGGAAGCTGCCGTGCATTCGGGACTGTATTTGGTGAGGACAGGTGTTGAGTGAGTCCAGAACAGACAAGAATAACAACAACAACAACAATAGTAAAAATAAAAGTAATAGTAATAATAATAAAAATAATTAAAACAACAACAACAACAATAATAATAACCTACTACTACTACTACTACTACTTTCGGCTGCTCCCATTAGGGATCGCCACAGTGGATCATCCATTTCCATTTCTTCCCATAATAATAATGATAATAATACACCTCATTTACATAACATGCAAATACAGAACAGCAGGGGGCCAAGGACGGTGTTTTGGGGAACTCAATGGATTACAGTGGATTCAAGATTCAAGATCCTTTATTACTACGTCTCATTATACAAGTACAAGAAAGTAACACTTGTGTTTTGGCTCCTCAACACTGCAGTAACAATAGCAATAAAATAACAACGACACCAAAAAGCAGTAATAATAATAAATAGTGTGTGGTCGGTTTATGTAAGGTGCTGTGTGTGTGTGTGTGTGTGTGTGTTTGTGTGTGTGTGTGTGTGTGTGTGTGTGTGTGTGTGAGTGTGTGTGTGTGTGTGTGTGTAGGCTCTGCCTTAATAAATGTGCATATGTGTGTGTAGTTTGCATATTTGTGTGTTTGTGCATGCCAAGCTACTTCTGTGTGTGTGTGTGTGTGTGTGTGTGTGTGCGTGTGAGTATGTGTGTGTGTGTGTGTGTGTGTGTGTGTGTGTGTGTGTGTGTGTGTGTGTGTGTGTGTGTGTGTGTGTGTGTGTGTGTGTGTGTGTAAACTGTTGAGCCACTGAAGACCATAGGTCAGTATCATCAGTCCGGCAACAGGCTTAGTGTCTCTGATGTTCTTTGTTCAAAAGCCTGGTTGCTTGGTGGAAGAAGCTCTTCTGGAGCCTACTGGTCTGGGCTTTGAGGCTGCGGTACCGCTTGCCTGATGGTAGCAGCTGGAACAGTCCATAGTTGGGGTTGCTGGGGTCTTTGATAATCCTACGGGCTTTGCTGACACATCGTCTGTTATATAGTATGTCCTGGATGGAGGGAAACTCGCATCCACTGATGTCCTGGGCCGTCCGCACCACCCTCTGCAGTGTTTTGCGTTTTTGGGCAGTCCAGTTCCCATGCCAGGCAGTGATGCATCCAGTCAGGATGCTCTCGGTTGTGCCTCTGTAGAAGGCCCGTAGAATCTTGGGCCCCATGCCGAACTTCTTCAGTCGCCTGAGGTGAAAGAGGTGTTGCTGTGCCTTTTTTACCACATAGGTGGTGTGTTCATCCCAGGTGAGGTCCTCGGTAATGTGGACACCGAGGAACTTGAAGCTCTTGATGACCCTCTATACAGCAGTTCTGTTGATGGTGATGGGGTCCAGCCTCCCCCCTCTCTTCTTGTAGTCCATAACAGGCTCCTTGTTTTTTTTTCGACATTGAGAGAGAGCTTATCCTGGCACCACTTTTAGATTGTTGTCCTTTCTCCTGTATGCTGTCTAATCATCGTCGGTGATCAGGCCCATCACCGTCGTGTTGTCAGCAAAGTTTATCACCAAGTTGAAGCTATGTGTGGCCACACAGTCATGGGTGTACAGGAAGTAGAAGCGGGGACTCAGGACGCAGCCCTGGGGGGCTCCTGTGTTGAAGGTCAGAGGGGTACAGGTGTTGGAGCCCATCCTCACCACCTGGCGTCGGTTAGACAGGAAGTTCAGGATCCAGCTTCACAGGCTGGGGTTGAGTCCTAAGTCTCTGAGCTTGGTGTAGAGTCTGGAGGGGCTATGATGTTGAATGCTGAGCTGTAGTCTACAAATAGCATTCTCACACAGAAGTTCCTTTTCTCCACGTGGGTGAAGGCAGTATGGAGTGTAGTGGCTATTGCGTCATCGGTGGATCTGTTTTGTCGGTAAGCAAATTGGTGGAGGTCAAGGGTGGGCGGTAACATGCTACAGATTAGTGCCTTAACAAGCTTTTCAAAGCATTTACTCACTATTCGAGTGAGAGCAACAGGACGCCAATCATTCAAACATGTTACCCTGGTCTTTTTTGGCACCAGTACAATGACTGATGATTTAAAGCAGGAGGGACAACATACAGGGAAAGGGAGAGATTGAAAATATCCGTGAAGACACCCGCCAACTGTGCTGTACACGCTCTGATCACCCGGCCTGGGCTTTGCGGGTGTTCACACCCATGAATGACCTGCGCACATCGGACTTGGTGATGGCCAGCGCATTGTCCATATCAGCATCGGTGGTATTCTCCCAGGTGGTTGGTGTCAAAAACCTCAAACTGAACAAAAAACTATCAAGCTCATCCGGGAGGGAGGCAGCAGCGTTGGCTAAGCTGCTATTGTGTGTAATCCTTGCCACATGCTACGTGAGTCTTCAGCACTCAATTGTTCCTCAATTTTCTTGCTGTATTCTCTTTTTGGCTGCTTTGATCGCTTTCCTGAGATCATAGAAGGCTTCTTCTTTTCTGCTTCGTCTCCCGTGGCGAAGGTGGTGTCTCGTGCCGCAAGAGCAGACCGAACGTAACTGTTTATCCATGGTTTCTGGTTTGGATACACCCGGACTGTTTTAGTGTGCACCAGGTCCTCGATGCACTTCCGGATGAATCCAGTAACTGCTTCCGTGTACTTGTCAATGTTGCCATCCAATGATTCATGGAACATGTCCCAGTCTACTCGATCAAAACAGTCCTGTAAAAGTCCTGTAATATGGCATCCGATTGGTCAGACCAGCAACGTATCGTCCTCACGGTGGGTGCTGCTTGCTTTGACTTCTGCCTAGAAGCAGGATGGAGGAGTGATCCGATTTGCCGAACGGTGGGCGGAAGAGGGGTTTGTAGGCATTGCGTAAAGGAGAATAGCAGTGACCGAGTAAGTGATCTCCCCGTGTGTTAACATTGATATGCTTTAAGTAGTTTGGTAATACTTTCTGCAGTGACACTGTTGAAATCCCCAACCACGATGAAAGCAGCCTTCAGGGGCATATTTTCTGCATTGTTGATTATTCTGTACAGTTCCTTGAGTGCCAGGTCTGAGTTGGCATCAGGCGGGATGTACACAGCTATCATAACCACAGCTGTGAACTCTGGGCAGCCAAAATGGCCAACACAGGAGCAAGAGATATTCCAGGTCCGGGGAACAGAAATACTTGAGAGAATGTATGGAGTGGGTGGACTAGGGGGTCATGGTAGCAGCAAGCTAAGTATGGCACTCCTGACATCCCTGTCCCCAGCAACGCCCTCCAGCACCTCCTAGGGGATCCCAAGGCGTTCCCAAGCCAGATTGGACATGTAGTCCCTCCAGTGAGTTCTGGGTCTACCCCGGGGTATCCTCTCATTTGGATGTGCCCGGAAAACCTCCAAAGGAAGGCGCCCAGGAGGCATCCTAATCAGATGCCCGAACCACCTCAACTGGCTCCTTTCGATGCAAAGGAGCAGCGGCTCTACTCCGAGCTCCCTCTGGATATCCAAGCTCCTCACCCTATCTCTAAAGCTGAGCCCAGACACCCTACAGAGGAAACTCAGCCGCTTGTATCTGCGATCTCATCCTTTCGGTCACTACCCAAAGCTGATGACCATAGGTGAGGGTTGGAACAAAGATTCACTGGTAAATTGAGAGCTTTGCCTTTCGGCTCAGCTACCTCTTCACCACAACAGGCCGGTACAATGTCCGCATTACAGCTGATGCTGCGCCAATCCGCCTGTCAATCTCCCGCTTCATGAACAAGACCCCGAGATACTCGAACTCCTTCATTTGAGGCAACAACTCATCCCAACCCGGAGGGAGCGATCCACCATTTTCCGGTAGAGAACCATGGCCTCAGACTTGGAGGTGCTGACTCTCATCCCGGCCATTTCACACTCAGCTGCAAATCGCCCCAGTGCGCACTGGAGGTCGCGTTCTGATGAAGCCAAACAAACCACATTGTCTGCGAAGAGCAGAGAGGCAATTCTGAGGTTCTCAAAACGGACACACTCCTCACCTTGGCTGCACCTTGAGATCCTGTCCATGAATATCACAAACAGAATCGGAGACAAGGGACAACCTTGGTGGAGTCCGACACCCACCGCATATTTGTTTGACTTTGTGCCGAGAATGCGGACACAGCTCTCACTTTGGTTATACAAGGACCAGATGGCCTATAGTTAGCAACTGCCCTGGTAGCCCATACTCCCGCAGTACCCCCCACAGAGTGCTCTGGGATACACGGTCGTAAGCCTTCTCCAAGTCCACAAAACATACTATGTAGACTGGCTGGTCAAACTCCCATGCCTCCCTCAGCACTTCCACAAGGGTAAAGAGTTGGTCCGCTATTCCACGGCCAAGGACGGAATCCGCATTGTTCCTCCTGTATCCGAGGTTCGACAGTCGGTCAAAGCCTCCTTTCCAACACCCCAGAGTAGAATTTCCCAGGGAGGCTGAGCAGTGTGATGCCCTGATAATTGAAGCACACCCTTCGGCCCCAGGGGAGGATAGCAGGGAACAAAACTCATTGGCTTCAGAGGAGTTGTTGAAGTCAATGTGAAAATTAAAATCTCCAAGGACCAGTAGGGCAGGACAGAGGGGGGAGAGGGAGGTGATGAGCTCAGCAAACTTAGTGAAGAAGAGGGGTTTAGGCTGCCGGTAGGGTTAGGGTTAGGGGTAGAGAGGACTCAATCAGGTATTCAAAGGAAGCTAGGATTTAAATTTCTTATTCTGCCTGTACATGATAGCAAGCCCCCCCACCAAGAGTGGGGGAAGGCTCATCAATCTAAATAGAGAAGAAGAGAGACTTTATTTGTCTTATAGCTATACACCAATCAGCCAAAACATTAAAACTGGTGACAGGTGAAGTGAATAACATTGAATATCTCATTACATTGGCACCTGTCAAGGACTGAGCGGCAAGAGAACAGTCAGTTCTTGAAGTTGATGTGTTGGAAGCAGGAAAAATGGGCAAGTGTAAGGATCAGAGCGACTTTGACAAGGGCCAAATTGTGATGGCTAGACGACTGGGTCAGAGCATCTCCAAGATAGCACATCTTGTGGGGCGTTCCTGGTATGCGGTGCTCAGTACTTACTAAAAGTGATCCAAGGAAGGACAACTGGTGAACCAACAACAGGGTCATGGGTGCCCAAGGCTCATTGATACATATGGGAAACAAACGCTAGCCCATCTGAGCCGATCTCACAGAAGAGCTACTGTAGTTCAAATTGCTCAAAAAAGATAATTCTGGCTATGATAGACAGGTGTCAGAACACATAGCGCATCACAGATTTGTGCATATGGAGCTGCATAGCCGCAGACCGGTCAGAGTGCCCTTGATGACCCCTGTCCACCGTTGAAAGCAACTACAATGGGCATGTGAGTGTCAGAAATGGACCTTGGAGCAATGGAAGAAGGTGGCCTGATCTGATGAATCACGTTTTAATTTACATCATATGGACGGCCAGATGCATGTGTTTCATTTACCTGAGGAAGTGATGGCTGCAGGATGCACTGTGGGAAGACAACAAGCTGGCGGAGGCAGTGTGATGCAATGCTTTGCTGGGAAACCTTGGGTGCTGGCATTCATGTGGCTGTTACTTTGACATGTAACACCTACCTAAACATTGTTGCAGACAAGGTACACCCCTTCATGGTAAGGGTATTCCCTGATGTTAGTGGCCTCAAGAGGTTTTTTTTCCCCTCAACCTTTTTCTCCCCAATTGTATCCGGCCAATTACCCCACTCTTCTGAGCTGTCCTGGCTGCTGCTCCACCCCCTCTGCCAATCCAGGGAGGACTACAGACTACCACATCCCTCCTCCAATATATGTGGAGTCGCCAGCCATTTCTTTTTACCTGACAGTGAGGAGTTTCACCAGGGGGACATAGTGCGTGGGAGGATCACGCCATTCCCCCTAGTTCCCCCTCCCGAACAGGCGACCCGACCAACCAGACGAGGCGCTAGTGCAGTGACCAGTGCACATACCCACAATCTGGCTTCCCGCCCACAGACATGGCAAATTGTGTCTGTAGGGATGCCCAACCAAGCCGGAGGCAACACGGGGTTTGAACTGGTGATCCCCGTGTTGGTAGGCAACGGGATAGACCACCACGCCACCCAGATGCTCCTCAAGTGGTTTTAATGTTTTGGCTGATTGGTGTACACTAGAACACACACACAAGGAGTGGTGGCTGTTCTTTTCTGTATTTTTCCCATCCCACTGTCCTTCCTCCAGGGGCAGCCAAGAGCAGTGGGCAGCCCTTTCCTTCAGCTGCCCAGGGACCAATCAAGGTGGACATCCACCTGAATGCATGTTCTCCCCATGCTCAACTGGAGAACATGCAAACTCCACAAAGAAAGGTCTCTAGTCTAGAGATAACCCACATAAGCATGGGGAGAACATGCAGAATATACACAGACACAAACTCTCTTATTGCGAACACCGCCCCAGAGGGAATCGAACCTTGAACCTTACTGCTGTGAAGGAGCAGTGCAAGCACTGCACCACCGTGCTGCACAAATATATCCAGGGGGTGGAGCTTCATTGAATGAGTAGTAGTTATTCAGTCTCTGCCATGTCTCAGTGAAACACATGAGGTTAATGTTGTTGTCACGTATAAAGTCAATAAGAGTGCCTTGTTGTTAACGGACTGGGTGTTCAGCAGGGCAGCTTTGGTAATGGTGTTTACACGCACAGGTGAGTGAAGCAGGGAAGGTGTTCTGGAGGATGGACACAAATTAGCCAGTGTTTTAACACTGGCACGGTGATAGTAAGAGCAGATGGAATGGATGTGATTGGCAATGGGTGCGTTGTACTTAAACAGCCTCCCATGACCCCAATGAGTGTAGACGGCAAGCTGTTTGATGTCAGCAGAGAATAACGTTTACTATGAGTGGAGCGAGTTTAATGTTGTTCTTGTTTAAATTGAGTAGCACAGAGACAGAGTACCTGATCATCACTGATGGCAGGGGAAAAGTCAGGGGATCGGGAATTAACTGTTCCGAGATCCACTTTGGAAGAAAATGGACAGTAAAATCCACAGAATAGGGGAAAGTGATTTCAAGAAGGAGTGGAGAGACGCTCGGGGAAAAAATGGAATAGAAGGTCCAGTCATACAGACCTGAGGCACAGAAGGGCTTGTGGCTGTATTATGCAGATCAGTGAGATTGTGTTCACTTGTTAGGGTGGAAAATAGCTCACTAAGTCCAATGGGGCCAGTTGCACTGTGCAGGGCAGGGAATGAAAGCCACAGCAAGAGGGAACAGACAAATCAGCAGATGGTTCTGAGGATGGACACAGCAATGGACTTGTAATCCTTATGGTGGTGTTGCTGGGAAGTAATTGGCTAGCCGGGACCCCGGCATTAACAGCTCTGACAGTCTGTCACAACTGCAGCTCCAGTGTTGACACCTCCGACAGTGGCAGGTTGACAGGTAATGAACTAATGTAAGCTAACTCTACTGCTGAGTTAACTTTAGCTAGCTAGCTGCTTGCAGAGAAACAAGCGATCATGGTATTTGATTTAGATAAATGTCAAACAAACAGAATGTATGACCATTATAACAAAGGATAAAGCGATCAGCAGGAGAAAATGGATTAAACAATACTACGTAAGACAAAACATATTCTCTGGTAACCATGGTAGACTCAGGGTGTGGCATAAACATGAGGCAACTGATCCATCATGTATGGTTACAATTGTACAGGCCTTTGGGGGAGGTGTAATGGTTTGGGGAGTATTCAGCTGGCATACAATGTGTCCATTAATACCTGTAGAGACTATCTGACAGGAAGCAGCATGTGAAGCTGAGGAAACACATCTTTGACTCCTGGACCATCACCACCGGTTCCCCTCAAGGCTGTGTCCTTTCCTCTGTACTCTTCTTCCTGTATATGAACAGCTGCACCTCCAGTTACCAGTCAGTCAAACTCCTGAAGTTTGCTGATGACCCCACCCTTATTGGGCCCTTGTCTCTGGTGGGGATGAGTCTGCCTGCAGGTGGGGACTTTACCATCTAGTGTCCTTGTGCAGACAAAATAACTTGGAGCTCAATGCTCTAAACAGTTGAGATGGTTGTGGACTTCAGAAATTACCCAGCCCCACCCACCCCCATCAGTCTGTGTGGCTCTCCAATCAACACTGTGGAATCCTCCCGCTTCCTGAGCAGAATAATCACCTAGGACTTCAAGTCGGAGCTGAATATCAGCTCCCTCACCAAGAAGGCACAGCAGATGATGTACTTCCTGTGGCAGCTGAAGAAGTTCAACCTGCCAAAGCCAATGATGGCGCATTTTTACACTGCCATCATTGAGTCCATCCTCACCTCCTCCATCACTATCTGCTGCCACTGCCAAGGACAAGCAGACTGCAGTGTATAATTTGCTCTGCTGAGACGGTGATTGGCTGCAACCTGCCATCCCTCCATGACCTGTACATCTCCTGGGCACAGAGGTGAAGAGAGCAGATCACAGCTGACCCTTCCCATCCAGGCCATGGTCACTTCAAATCACTCCCCTCTTGCAAGAGGCTAAGGTCTATAAAAACTCAAACCTCATGCCACAAGGACAGCTTCACCCTACAGCAGTAGGCCTTTCTAACAAGACCACAGACACTCACAGATCTTGACACTGCAGCCCTCCCACCCCCAACCCCCTTCTATCTTCCCTGCTGTGCTCTCTGTATATGGACTCCTTACATAAAACCTGCACTACCCTGTAAATAACTCTTATTCTGTAACTAATTTCTTTAAATTTTTATTTATCTTTTTGAAACTATAGCTCCTGCTACCCAGTGCTGGGCATCAGGGGCTGTCACGTGGTCTCTCATGTTTCAACTCTGAACGGGTGGTGATTGCACCTTACTTTTATCTTTATTTTTATCTTGCGTACATATATATTTTTAATTTATTGTTCTTTTTAACTTTTATCGTCACTATTTACTGTTAATCTTTCCCTCTTGCACAAACATACCAAGACAAATTCCTTGTATGTTCTTATATTTGGCAATAAATACGATGCTGATTCTGATTCTGAAATACCATGACCACCACAAGAAAGTTTACCTCTATGTTTTTCTCTTTCCTTTGCTGCCGCTCCCTCTCCTCCTCGTCAAGGCGATGTTGGATCTTTTCCAGAGAAGCGGGTGTGAAACGTCTGAAGACTTCCATACCAGCAGGAGGCAGCAGAGATGCCATCCTGACATCCTGTGGGGCTTCACGCACAGCACTCTTACCGTGTATTGATTTCCTGGAGACAGAGCATTTGTGAGGGGGTGATTAAATAGATGGGTAGGACAGGTTAAAAAAAACAGTCATCTATGGGAGGACACAGAACAGAAAGCCTGATTTTAAGTTCTTGGATTTAAGTTGCCCGTACGACAGTCAAATGAAATGAAAAAAATGTATTTTCATTCTTGTTGCCTCTTTTATCTGCACATAAGTTACATCTAACAAACACGATAGTTTAGAAATTCTCCCCAAAAAACATCATTTTATTTTTGTTTGAATGATGTTTTTTTTCTCTCCCTGAAAATTTTTTTTTAACCACATCTCCATGCATTTGGAGTCATTCATTCATTATCCAAGATGCTTATCCCAACCGGTGTCACGCCCTGTTGGAGCCTATCCCAGGAGTCATTGAGCAGCAGGTGGGGAGATACCCTGTACAGGCCACCAGGCCATCACAGGTCCAACACACACACACACACACACACACACACACACACACACACACACACACACACACACACACACACCTAGGGACAATTTAGTACGGCCGATTCACCTGACCTACATGACTTTGTACTGTGGCAGGAAACCGAGGAAACCCACGATGACCCAGGATGACCCCGAAGGTTGCACTAACCCAGGACCTTCTCGCTATGTGGCGACCGCGCTAACGACTGCGCCACCGTGATGCCCATTTGGAGTCATATCCTTGCAAAAATGTTCAATGAGTGAAAGCTGGATTGAGAGGGACAAGTGACCTGCCACCAAACTAAAACTAGCCAATAGTATATCGATTTCCATGTTCTTCTAAAGATGTCTGGTCATTATTGGCTGTTAGTCAAATCAATATCCCTATATAACCCAGTCACCGGGGATGCAAAACCAGTGCATTATTAGTGCCGGTCCCAAGCCCGGATAAATGAGGAGGGTTGCGTCTGGAAGGAAATCTGGTGTAAAATCTTTGCCAAATCAAAAATGTGGATCATAAATAAGATTTCCATGCCAGATCGGTCGAAGCCTGGGTTACCAGCGACCGCCACCGGTACTGTTGGCCAGCAGGGTGCTGGTGGAAACTATGCTACTGTTGGGCGAAGGAGAGGGGGACGGCATGCCAAGAGACAGGGGGAGAGGAGGAAGGGTAGGAGGGTGGAGGTGAGAGTCAGAACTTTGAATGTTGGCACTATGACTGGTAGAGGGAGAGAGCTGGCTGATATGATGGAGAGAAGAAAGGTAGGCATACTGTGTGTGGAAGGGGATAAGGTCAGGAGCGTCGGAGGTGGGTTCAAACTCTTCTACCATGGTGTGGATGGGAGGGGAAATGGGGTTGAGGTAATTTTGAGGGAAGAGTATGTCAAGAGTGTGTTGAAGGTGAGGAGAGTGATGAGTATGAAGCTGGAAATCGAAGATGTGATGATGAATGTTATCAGCGCATATGTCTCGCATAGAACGAGAGGCTGTTCCAGCTGCCCATCATTTTCACACTGATCTTCAACAGATCACTGGAGCTGTGTGAAGTCCCCTCCTGCTTCAAGAGCTCCACTA
Source organism: Lampris incognitus (assembly GCF_029633865.1). Taxonomy (NCBI): domain Eukaryota; kingdom Metazoa; phylum Chordata; class Actinopteri; order Lampriformes; family Lampridae; genus Lampris; species Lampris incognitus. The sequence continues at coordinate 478,905 of NC_079220.1, forward strand.
TCTTCCCGGGCTCCAAGAAACCCCGTATCACAGGATTAAATGACTACAGGCCCATTTCCCTAATGTCTGTGGTCATGAAATCCTTCGAGAGACTGGTGTTGGCCTACCTGAAGGAAATCAGAGGCCCCCTGCTCGACCCCCTGCAGTTTGCCTACTGAGCGAACGGGACAATGGATGGTGCAGTCAACATGGGATTGCACTACATCTTCCAACACCTCGACTCCCCATGGGCATACGCAAGGGTCCTGTTTGTGGACTTCAGCTCAGCCTTCAACACCATTGTCCCAGATATCCTTCACTCCAAACTCACCCGGCTCCCTGTACAACCCCCATCTGCCAGTGGTTTAAAAACTTCCTGACAGACAGGAGGCAGCAGACGAGGCTGGTGAAAATCACATCCAGCACCCAGATAATCAGCACTGGCACCTCCTCAGGATGTGTGCTCTCCCCTTCACTCTTCTCCCTCTACACAAATTACTAAACTCATGAGGTTTGCGGATGACACAACCATCATTGGCCTTATCCGAAATGGTGACGAGTCTGCATGTAGACAGGACATTGATCAGCTGGCCCTCTGGTGCAGACATAACAACCTGGAGCTGAACCCACTCAAAACAGTGGAGATAACAGTGGACTTCAGGAGAAGCCCACCAAGACTGCCCTCCCCCCCACCATACTCAACGGCATGGTATCTGTGGTGAAAACCTACAGATTTCTGGGTTACACAATCTCTCAGGACCTACGGTGGGCATCCAACATAGACACAATCATCAAAAAGGACCAGCAGAGGATGTAGTTTCTCCACCAACTCAAGAAATTCAACCTGCAGGTATCCCCACCCTCATAAACAACATAGTGCAACTGACTGCAGGTATCCCCACCCTCATAAATAATACAGTGCAACTGACTCCAGCTATCCCCACCCTTGTAAACAATCCAGTGACACTGACTGCAGGTATCCCCACCCTTATAAACAATACAATGCAACTGACTGCAGCTATCCCCACCCTTATAAACAATACAATGCAACTGACTGCAGCTATCCCCACCTTTATAAACAATACAGTGACTGCAGGTGTCTCCACCCTTATAAACAATACAGTGACTGCAGGTACCCCACCCTTATAAACAATACAGTGGCTGCAGGTACCCCCACCCTTAAAAACAATACAGTGGCTGCAGGTACCCCACCCTTATAAACAATACAGTGGCATAACGACCCAAACCAATGACCAGTTTCATATGCAAATATGGGTGTGACCATTAACTAGAGTTACAATGGCCATGTGTACTATTCACAGAGGATTGGGGAATAGTTGCAATCACAGCATTGCAAGATGGTGACAGATGTACTGTTAGCCCCCCCCCCTTTCTTAGACTCTTTCTTATCGCAACTCGTGATGGGGGACATTTGATTGTTGATGTTTACTGTAAACCTACCCATACTGATCAGTAGTTAAGATTTGACTCTCATCATCCACTGCAGCACAAACTAGGAGTCATCAGGACGCTGAACCACCGAGCTGACAACGTCCCCACTGACACAGCGGCCGGAGAAGGGGAGAAATCCCACATTAAACAGGCCCTGGTTAAGTGTGTTCACCCTAACTGGGTGTTTGTCAAAGCCAGGAAGACACCCAAACAGTGCATCAGCCGATCGAAGAGAGGAGAAGGACAACAGCTGGCTACGCGTAAACCAGTGGTGATTCCGTGTGTGGCGGGAGTGTCGGAAAAGCTGAGATGTGTATTTTCCAAACACCCCGTCTCACTTGCTTTCCAACCCCAAAACAAGCTGTGCCAGAAGTTGGTCCACCGCAAGGATTGGGTCCCTTGGCACAAACAGAGCAATATAGTGTACACTGTTAAGTGCCAGGAGGATTGCCGTGACTTGTACATCGGGGAAACTAAACAGACGTTGGCCAAGAGGATAGCACAACACGGGAGAGCTAACATGTTACACCAGGACTCCACAATCTACACCATCTACAGACCAGGACTCCACAGTATACACCATCTACAGGCCAGGACGCCACAGTCTACACCATCTACAGGCCAGGACTCCACAGTCTACACCAGTGTTTCTCAACCGGGGGTCCGCGGACCCCTAGTGGTCCGTGGTGTAATTGCAAGGGGTCCGTGAAAATAAAATATCTTTAAAAAAAAGATCCTATGACATTTATAGAAATAGGATTATTTTACTCAAATGTGACTGAGACCTTTATCTACCTAAACTATAAAGGGTAACAGGACTTTTTTCTCTAATTACATCTGTTTCACAAGTGTAATTTACTGTATTTTAATAAGAGATCTCGCTCCCGTTTGCATTGTTAAAAGTTACTGCATAAAAATTCTGTTGTTACATATATCTGAAAGTTACTGCATAAGAATTCTGTTTTGTTACATATATCTGAAAGTTACTGCATAAGAATTCTGTTTTGTTAACTATATCTAAGTTATAACTGAAAGGTCTTATTTTTGCCCCAAAGAGTGAATAAATGCTATAATGCAATTTAAAATGCAGTTTCTACTGTTTCTATCAAATTGCAACCCCCCTCCCCCAAGATCAGGTGGAGGGGTCCTCAGGGTAGATCAAAAATACGCAGGGGGTTCAGGACCCCAAAAAGGTTGAGAACCACTGGTCTACACCATCTAGAGACCAGGACTCCACAGTCTATACCATCTACAGACCAGGACTCCACAATGCTGTGATTGCAACTATTCCCCAATCCTCTGTGAATAGTACATATGGCCATTGTAACTCTAGTTCATGATCACAGCAATTTGCATATGAAACTGGTCGTTGGTTTGGGTCGTTATGCCACTGTATTGTTTATAAGGGTGGGGACACCTGCAGTCACTGTATTGTTTATCAGGGTGGGGGTACCTGCAGTCAGGTGAGACTGAAGAGGTCATTTAGATCAGTGGTTCTCAACCTTTTTGGGGTCCTGGACCCCCTGCGTATTTTTGATCTACCCTGAGGACCCCTCCACCTGATCTTGGGGGAGGGGGGTTGCAATTTGTAGAAACAGTAGAAACTGCATTTTAAATTGCATTATAGCATTTATTCACTCTTTGGGGCAAAAATAAGAGCTTTCAGTTGTAACTTAGATATAGTTAAAAAAACAGAATTCTTATGCAGTAACTTTCAGATATATGTAACAACAGAATTTTTATGCAGTAACTTTTAACAATGCAAACGGGAGCAAGATCTCTTATTAAAATACAATAAATTACACTTGTGAAACAGATGTAATTAGAGAAAAAAGTCCTGTTACCCTTTATAGTTTAGGTAGATAAAGGTCTCAGTCACATTTGAGTAAAATAATCCTATTTCTATAAATGTCATAGGATCTTTTTTTTAAAGATATTTTATTTTCACGGACCCCTTGCAATTACACCACGGACCACTAGGGGTCCGCGGATCCCCGGTTGAGAAACACTGACTTAGATGATGATGAAACGTTTCTGTCAGTAAATGTTGTGTCCAGATGAACTGATTCACCTTTCTTTAATGTTAGGATTAATACACTTGCCTGTACTCCTGAGCAAGGCAATGGAAAGAAGAAGTGGAGTTGGTTCATGAGCACTGCAGCTTCCCAATGGTGCTATACAATAGGTTGGGTTAAATGCAGAAAACACATTTCATGCAACTTAGAATGACAAAATAAAGTGTCTTTCTCCTTTCTTTTCTTTTGTTCTTACTTGTTATTTACTTTTCCTTTTGATTATTTGGTATTTTAAGCCTCTTCAGCCCTTTGGTCAACTGTGGTTGTTTTAAATTTGCTATACAAATGTATGTTGACTTGACTAGTGTAATCACAGCCCAAGCCTATTCCAGTATCACACCAGTATAATGCTGGCAGCCATACAAACAAAAACCCTGGCTTTGCCACATGACGGAAGCTAACCAGGTACAGGCTTGGTTAGTACTTGGATGGGAGACCACCCAGGAAAACTGAGTTACTGTTGGAAGTGGTGTTGGTGGGCCAGTAGGGGGCAGTCTTCCCTCTGGTCCTAATAAATAACAAAAATCCCAGTACAGTGACAGGGACTCTGTGCTGCAGATGAGATGAGATGTTAAACCGAGGTCCTGACTCACTGGGGTCATTCAAGATCCCATGGCACTTATTACAAAGAGTAGGGGGTTCCCCGGTGTCCTGGCAACATTCCCAACCTGGTTCTCTCCATCTGGCCACCTCATCATCCCCCCATGTAACTGGCTCAATGGTTCCTCCCTCTCCCGTGCATCACCCAGGTGGTGCTACACATCAGTGGTGGTTGAGGTGAGTTACACCCTTCAATGTAAAGTGCCTTGGGTGTCTAGAAAAGTGCTATATAAATGTAATCATGATGATGACGATGATGGTTCTCTACCGGAAAATGGTGGATTGCTCTCTCCGAGTTGGGGATGAGTTGTTGCCTCAAGTGAAGGAGTTCAAGTATCTCAGGGTCTTGTTCACGAGTGAGGGTAGGATGGAGTGGGAGATTGACAGGCAGATTGGACGTTGTACAACACTGTTGTGGTGAAGAAGGAGCTGAGCCAGAAGGCAAAGCTCTCAATTTACCAGTGAATCTTTGTTCCAACCCTCACCTATGGTCATGAGCTTTGGGTAGTGACTGAAAGGGTGAGATCGCGGATACAAGCGGCTGAAGTAAGTTTCCTCCGTAAGGTGTCTGGGCTCAGCCTTAGAGATAGGGTGAGGAGCTCGGACATTCAGAGGGAGCTCAGAGTAGAGCCGCTGCTCCTTCGCATTGAAAGGAGCCAGTTGAGGTGGTTCGGGCATCTGATTAGGATGCCTCCTGGGCGCCTTCCTTTGGAGGTTTACTGGGCATGGCCAACTGGGAGGAGACCCCGGCGTAGACCCAGAACTCACTGGAGGGACTACATATCCAATCTGGCCTGGGAACGCCTTGGGATCCCCCAGGACGAGCTTGAGGGCATTGCAGGGGAAAAGGATGTCTGGAGTGCCCTGCTTAGCTTGCTGCCACCGCAACCCGACCCCAAAGAAGTGGTTGAAGATGAATGAATGAACGAATGAATGACAATGATGAGGAATATTATTATTATTATGTCAAAGGCATGTTTCAATTCTGATTCAGTTTAAATATAGCTTTGCAGTGAACCTCCCACAAAACTGCCATTTATCAACTTGAACATGATGTAAACTCAACAACAGTGACTTGCTCATTAACTTTACAGAATTTTTCAATGAATTCATTGCATTAGCAGTTTTTTTCTTTATTCATTTATGATCCAAGACCAGAAAAGAATTCTTAAAACAGGATTAAGTAATTTCTGTTAATTTTCAAATTAAAATTCATTAAAAATTATTTCTATAGCCCTAGGTGGGGTCACTACGAGATGTTAGCCTGGAACTCTCCCACTGAGGTTCAACAAAGCTGCCAGGAGAGGTTAGCATGGATAACGCTACAGAATGTTTTATCAAAGACATTTTAAATCATTCTGGGAATCATGTCCAGACTTAATAACTAGCCATGTTGATCAACTACTGGCAGTAGTGGCGTTTACTAGCAGATCAGCATGTCTGGAAATGTGGTATTCCAGTTCTACGTTTACTAGAAGACCGGCACACTTGGAAATGTGGTATTCCAGTTCTATGTTTACTAGAAGACCTGCTCCTTTTGAAATGTGGTATTCCAGTTCTACATTTACTAGAAGACCAGCCCGTTTGGAAACGTGGTATTCCAGTTCTCCATTTAATAGCAGACCAGCATGTCTGGAAACATGGTATTCCAGTTCTATGTTTACTAGCAGACCAGCATGTCTGGAATTGTGGTATTCCAGTTCTATGTTTATTAGCAGACCAGCATGTGTGAAAATGCAGTATTCCAGTTATACATTTACTAGCAGACCAGCATGTTTGGAATTGTGGTATTCCAGTTCTACGTTTACTAGCAGACCAGCATGTCTGGAAATGCAGTATTCCAGTTATACATCTACTAGCAGACCAGCATGTTTGGAAATGCGGTATTCCTCTTCTATGTTTAGTAGAAGACCAGCCCCTTTGGAAATGCTATATACCAGGTCTACGTTTACTAGCAGACCGATCCATTTGTAAATGTAGTATTCCTGTTCTACGTTTACTAGAAGACCAGCCCCTTTGTAAATGTGGTATTCCAGTTCTATGTTTACTAAAAGACAAGCCCGTTTGGAAATGTGGTATTCCAGTTCTACATTTACTAGCAGACCAGCATGTTTGGAAATGTGGTATTCCTGTTCTACATTTACTAGCAGACCAGCATGTTTGGAAAAGTGGTATTCCAGTTCTACATTTACTAGCAGACCAGCCCCTTTGTAAATGTGGTATTCCAGTTCTACGTTTACTAAAAGACCAGCCCGTTTGGAAATGTGGTATTCCAGTTCTACATTTACTAGCAGACCAGCATGTTTGGAAATGTGTTATTCCAGTTCTACCTTTACTAGCAGACCAGCATGTTTGGAAATGTGGTATTCCAATTCTACGTTTACTAGCAGACCAGCATGTTTGGAAATGTGGTATTCCAGTTCTACATTTCCTAGCAGACCAGCATGTTTGGAAATGTGGTATTCCTGTTCTACCTTTACTAGCAGACCAGCATGTCTGGAAATGCAGTATTCCAGTTCTACATTTACTAGCAGACCAGCATGTTTGGAAATGTGGTATTCCTGTTCTACCTTTACTAGCAGACCAGCATGTCTGGAAATGCAGTATTCCAGTTCTACATTTACTAGCAGACCAGCCCCTTTGGAAATGCAATATTCCAGGTCTACGTTTAGTAGAAGACCAGCCCCTTTGGAAATGCAATATTCCAGGTCTATGTTTACTAGCAGACCAACCCATTTGTAAATGTGGTATTCCTGTTCTACGTTTACTAGAAGACCAGCCTGTTTGGAAAGGTAGTATTACAGTTGTATGTTTACTAGAAGACCACCCCTTTGTAAATGTGGTATTCCAGTTCTACGTTTACTAAAAGACCAGCCCGTTTGGAAATGTGGTATTCCAGTTCTACATTTACTAGCAGACCAGCATGTTTGGAAATGTGGTATTCCAGTTCTACCTTTACTAAAAGACCAGCATGTTTGGAAATGTGGTATTTCAGTTCTACGTTTACTAGTAAACCAGCATGTTTGGAAATGTGGTGTTTCAGTTCTACGTTTCCTAGCAGACCAGCATGTTTGGAAATGTGGTATTCCTGTTCTACGTTTACTAGCAGACCAGCATGTCTGGAAATGCAGTATTCCAGTTCTACATTTACTAGCAGACCAGCCCCTTTGGAAATGCAATATTCCAGGTCTACGTTTAGTAGAAGACCAGCCCCTTTGGAAATGCAATATTCCAGGTCTACGTTTACTAGCAGACCAACCCATTTGTAAATGTGGTATTCCTGTTCTACATTTACTAGCAGACCAGCATGTTTGGAAATGTGGTATACCAGTTCTACATTTACTAGCAGACCAGCATGTTTGGAAATGTGGTATTCCTGTTCTACCTTTACTAGCAGACCAGCATGTTTGGAAATGCGGTATTTCAGTTCTACGTTTACTAGCAGACCAGCATCTTTGGTTATGTGGTATTCCAGTTCTACGTTTACTAGCAGACCAGCATGTCTGCAAATATGGTATTCCAGTTCTATCTTTCCTAGCAGACCAGCGTGTCTGCAAATGTGGTATTCCAGTTTTACGTTTCCTAGCAGACCAGCGTGTCTGCAAATGTGGTATTCCAGTTCGACGTTTATGAGCAGACCAGCATGTTTGGAAATGCGGTATTCCAGTTCCACAGTTACTAGCAGACCAGCGTGTTTGGAAATGCGGTATTCCAGTTCCACAGTTACTAGCAGACCAGCGTGTCTGCAAATGTGGTATTCCAGTTCTACATCATGGAATTTTCAGCTCTAATCTAGCCCTTAATACAAATGAATGCCCAAGGAGCCGTGCCAGACCACAGTGAGTAAAGTTAACCTTGGGGGCTGGCTTTGCAGGGCTGCTTTTCAATCAATATAAGACACAAGTGAAAGAAAGATCCAGACGATTTCTAGGTAGCAGCTGGACACTTCAGTAGGTAAGAATGCTGGTTGTCCCAGGACAGATCAGGGCTTCAGAGATCAGGGCTTCAGAGATTAGTGTTTAAAACCCCAGTGGGGATGAGTCTCCAGTAAGAGTCTGTCACTTGGTCCCAAGGCTGTACAAGCCAGCTGACTACCTCTCAGATGTGTGTAGTTCTGGATAACAGCCTGGGCTAAATGAAATTTATATAAGATGGTAGCATGTAGATAAGATAGCAGCATGTAGATAAGATGGTACCATGTAGATAAGATGGTAGCACGTCGATAAGATAGTAGCATGTAGATAAGATGTTACCATGTAGATAAGATGTTAGCATGTAGATAAGATGGTAGCATGTAGATAAGATGTTACCATGTAGATAAGATGTTACCATGTAGATAAGATGGTAGCATGTAGATAAGATGTTACCATGTAGATAAGATGGTACCATGTCGATAAGATGGTAGCGTGTAGATAATATGGCACCATGTAGATAAGATGGTACCGTGTAGATAAGATGGTAGCATGTAGATAAGATGTTACCATGTATATAAGATGGTCGCATGTAGATAAGATGTTACCATGTAGACAGGATGGTAGCATGTAGATAAGATGGTAGCATGTAGATAAGATGGTAGCATGTAGATAAGATGGTAGCATGTAGATAAGATGATAGCTTGTAGATAAGATGTTACCATGTAGATAAGATGGTACCATGTAGATAAGATGTTACCGTTGTAGATAAGATGGTAGCTTGTAGATAAGATGTTACCATGTAGATAAGATAGTAGCTTGTAGATAAGATGTTACCATTGTAGATAAGATGGTAGCTTGTAGATAAGATGATAGCTTGTAGATAAGATGGTAGCTTGTAGATAAGATGTTACCATGTAGATAAGATGGTACCATGTAGATAAGAAGGTAGCTTGTAGATAAGATGGTACCATGTAGATAAGATGGTAGCATGTAGATAAGATGTTACCATGTAGATAAGATGTTACCATTTAGATAAGATGGTAGCTTGTAGATAAGATGGTACCATGTAGATAAGATGGTACCATGTAGATATGATGTTACCATTGTAGATAAGATGGTAGCTTGTAGATAAGATGGTACCATGTAGACAAGATGGTAGCATGTAGATAAGATGGTAGCATGTCGATAAGATAGTAGCATGTAGATAAGATGGTACCATGTAGATAAGATGTTAGCATGTAGATAAGATGGTAGCATGTAGATAAGATGTTACCATGTAGATAAGATGGTAGCATGTAGATAAGATGATAGCTTGTAGATAAGATGTTACCATGTAGATAAGATGTTACCATGTAGATAAGATCTTACCATTGTAGATAAGATGGAAGCTTGTAGATAAGATGTTACCATGTAGATAAGATAGTAGCTTGTAGATAAGATGTTACCATTGTAGATAAGATGGTAGCTTGTAGATAAGATGTTATCATGTATATAAGATGGTAGCTTGTAGATAAGATGTTACCATGTAGATAAGATGGTACCATGTAGATAAGAAGGTAGCTTGTAGATAAGATGGTAGCATGTAGATAAGATGTTAGCATGTAGATAAGATGGTAGCATGTAGATAAGATGTTACCATGTAGATAAGATGTTACCATTTAGATAAGATGGTAGCTTGTAGATAAGATGGTACCATGTAGATAAGATGGTACCATGTAGATAAGATGGTACCATGTAGATAAGATGGTAGCATGTAGATAAGATAGCAGCATGTAGATAAGATGGTAGCATGTAGATAAGATGTTACCATGTAGATAAGATGGTAGCATGTAGATAAGATGATAGCTTGTAGATAAGATGGTAGCATGTAGATAAGATGGTACCATGTAGATAAGATGGTAGCATGTAGATAAGATAGCAGCATGTAGATAAGATGGTACCATGTAGATAAGATGGTAGCATGTAGATAAGATAGCAGCATGTAGATAAGATGGTACCAGGTAGATAAGATGGTAGCATGTCGATAAGATGTTACCATGTAGATAAGATTCTAGCATGTAGATAAGATGGTAGCATGTAGATAAGATGTTACCATGTAGATAAGATGTTACCATGTAGATAAGATGGTAGCATGTAGATAAGATGTTACCATGTAGATAAGATGGTACCATGTCGATAAGATGGTAGCGTGTAGATAATATGGCACCATGTAGATAAGATGGTACCGTGTAGATAAGATGGTAGCATGTAGATAAGATGGTACCATGTAGATATGATGGTAGCTTGTAGATAAGATGGTAGCATGTAGATAAGATGGTAGCTTGTAGATAAGATGGCAGCATGTAGATAAGATGGTAGCTTGTAGATAAGATGGTACCATGTAGATATGATGGTAGCTTGTAGATAAGATGGTAGCATGTAGATAAGATGGCAGCATGTAGATAAGATGGTAGCTTGTAGATAAGATGGTACCATGTAGATAAGATGGTAGCTTGTAGATAAGATGGTAGCATGTAGATAAGATGGCAGCATGTAGATAAGATGGTACCATGTAGATAAGATGGTAGCTTGTAGATAAGATGGTAGCTTGTAGATATGATGGTAGCTTGTAGATAAGATGGTAGCATGTAGATAAGATGGCAGCATGTAGATAAGATGGCAGCATGTAGATAAGATGGTAGCTTGTAGATAAGATGGTAGCTTGTAGATAAGATGGCAGCATGTAGATAAGATGGTAGCTTGTAGATAAGATGGTAGCTTGTAGATAAGATGGCAGCATGTAGATAAGATGGTAGCATGTAGATAAGATGGTAGCATGTAGATAAAATGGGACAATGTAGATAAGACGGATAAGAGCTCCATCCATTATCAGAACTGCTTATCCTGCTCTCAGGGTCGCGGGGATGCTGGAGCCTATTCCAGCAGTCATTGGGCAGCAGGCGGGGAGACACCCTGGACAGACCGCCAGGCCATCACAGGGCCGAGACACACACACACACACACACACACACACACACACACACACACACACACACACACACACACACACACACACACACACACACTGTGCAGCCTGCAGGACAGCAAGCCATGGATAAACTCTCTCTCTCTCTCTGTCTCTCTCTGTCTCTCAATTCAATTCAATTTAAATGTGCTTTATTGGCATGACATACTTTTGTGTACATATTGCCAAAGCATGTAAAACAACAACACAACACAACAATGATTATAATAATAACAGCAACAACAACAATGGTTATATCAAACAATAACAGTAGCTATAGGTGCCGTCACCCAATGTCTCTCAGGTTGTGGCAGGAAAATATAAATCTTGCTGCAATGCTCACCGCTGGCCCCCCTCCCAAGACCACCCGCAGATTACCTGCGTCCTCCATGTCCTGGTACTCTGGAATCACATGTCCCAGTTCCTTGACAAAAGCCCGGCGCTGTTTTTCAAATTTGTCACATTTAAGGAGGAAGTGCACCTCTGTCTCCACCTCATCTGTCAAGCACTGACCACATGTTCGATGCTCTTTTGGCAGACACATCTTTTTATGTATTCCCTTTTCAATGGCGAGACTGTGGTCACTGAGCCTGTATTTGGTGAGGATCTGTCGCTGCTTCCTGTCTCTGACAGTTAAGAGGTATTCTTCCAAATCATAGTTTGTCTTTAGGGCCCGATAGACTTCTAGTTTGTTCTGAGTTTTGATTTCAGCGTTCCAATGTTTCAGATAATTGTTTTTGCTTTGTTTTATAGCTGATTTGTTCTCATGTTGGTTTGTTTTATAGCTGATTTATCCTCATGTTGGTTTGTTTTATAGTCTGATTTATTCTCATGTTGTTTGTTTTATAGCTGATTTATCCTCATGTTGGTTTGTTTTATAGCTGATTTATCCTCATGTTTGTTTGTTTTATAGTCTGATTTATCCTCATGTTGGTTTGTTTTATAGCTGACTTATCCTCATGTTGGTTTGTTTTATAGCTGATTTATCCTCATGTTTGTTTGTTTTATAGTCTGATTTATCCTCATGTTGGTTTGTTTTATAGCTGATTTATCCTCATGTTGGTTTGTTTTATAGCTGATTTATCCTCATGTTGGTTTGTTTTATAGCTGATTTATCCTCATGTTGGTTTGTTTTATAGCTGATTTATCCTCATGTTGGTTTGTTTTATAGCTGATTTATCCTCATGTTGGTTTGTTTTATAGCTGATTTATCCTCATGTTGGTTTGTTTTATAGCTGATTTATCCTCATGTTGGTTTGTTTTATAGCTGATTTATCCTCATGTTGGTTTGTTTTATAGCTGATTTATCCTCATGTTGGTTTGTTTTATAGCTGATTTATCCTCATGTTGGTTTGTTTTATAGCTGATATATCCTCATGTTTGTTTGTTTTATAGCTGATTTATCCTCATGTTTGTTTGTTTTATAGCTGATTTATCCTCATGTTGGTTTGTTTTATAGCTGATTTATCCTCATGTTGGTTTGTTTTATAGCTGATTTATCCTCATGTTTGTTTGTTTTATAGCTGATTTATCCTCATGTTTGTTTGTTTTATAGCTGATTTATCCTCATGTTGGTTTGTTTTATAGCTGATTTATCCTCATGTTGGTTTGTTTTATAGCTGATTTATCCTCCTGTTGGTTTGTTTTATAGCTGATTTATCCTCATGTTAGTTTCTTTATAGCTGATTTATCCTCATGTTGGTTTGTTTTATAGCTGATTTATCCTCATGTTGGTGTGTTTTATAGCTGATTTATCCTCATGTTGGTTTGTTTTATAGTCTGATTTATCCTCATGTTGGTTTGTTTTATAGTCTGATTTATCCTCATGTTGGTTTGTTTTATAGCTGATTTATCCTCCTGTTGGTTGGTTTTGTAGTCTGATTTATCCTCATGTTGGTTGGTTTTATAGCCTGATTTATCCTCATGTTTGTTTGTTTTATAGCTGATTTATCCTCATGTTGGTTGGTTTTATAGCTGATTTATCCTGATGTTGGTTTGTTTTATAGTCTGATTTATCCTCATGTTTGTTTGTTTTATAGCTGATTTATCCTCATGTTGGTTTGTTTTATAGCTGATTTATCCTCATGTTGGTTTGTTTTATATCTGATTTATCCTCATGTTTGTTTGTTTTATAGCTGATTGATCCTTATGTTAGTTTGTTTTATAGCTGATTTATCCTCATGTCGGTTGGTTTTATAGCTGATTTATCATGTTGGTTTGTTTTATAGCTGATTTATCCTCATGTTGGTTGGTTTTATATCTGATTTATCCTCATGTTGGTTTGTTTTATATCTGATTTATCCTCATGTTGGTTTGTTTTATAGCTGATTTATCCTCATCTTGGTTTGTTTTATAGTCTGATTTATCCTCATGTTGGTTTGTTTTATAGTGTGATTTATTCTCATGTTGGTTTGTTTTATAGTGTGATTTATCCTCATGTTAGTTTGTTTTATAGCCTGATTTATCCTCATGTTGGTTTGTTTTATAGCTGATTTATCCTCATGTTGGTTTGTTTTATAGCTGATTTATCCTCATGTTGGTTTGTTTTATAGCTTATTTATCCTCATGTTGGTTTGTTTTATAGCTGATTTATCCTCATGTTAGTTTGTTTTATATCTGATTTATCCTCATTGTGTTTGTTTTATAGTCTGATTTATCCTCATGTTGGTTTGTTTTATAGCTGATTTATCCTCATGTTGGTTTGTTTTATAGCTGATTTATCCTCATGTTTGTTTGTTTTGTAGTCTTATTTACCCTCATGTTTGTTTGGAATGCAGTGCTGGCCTGAGGTTGGTTGGTCTTAGTACACTGCTCAAAAAAATAAAGGGAACACCTAAAAACACAATATAGACCTTGATGAATGAAATATTTCAGCTGAAAATCTTTATTTATTAGACAGAGGAATGTGTTTAGAGCAAAATAACCTAAGAATGATCAATGGAAATCAAAATCATTAGCCCATTAAGGTCTGGATTCAGAATCATACTCAAAATGAGTATGATTCCAAAGTGGAAAATGAGAACATAGGCTGATCCAACTTCTGTGGAAATTCTTCAAGACGATTCAAAATGAGGCTCAGTAGTGTGTGTGGCCTCCACGTGCCTGTATGCACTCCCTACAACGTCTGGGCATGCTCCTGATGAGACGACGGATGGTCTCCTGAGGGATCTCCTCCCAGACCTGGATCAGGGCATCGGTCAACTCCTGGACAGTCTGTGGTGCGACATCGCGTTGGCGGATGGTACGAGACATGATGTCCCAGAGGTGCTCGATTGGATTCAGGTCTGGGGAACGTGCAGGCCAGTCCATAGCATCAATGCCCTCGACATACAGGAACTGCTGACACACTCTGGCCACATGAGGACGAGTATTGTCATGCATAAGCAGGAACCCAGGGCCCACTGCACCAGCATATGGTCTGACAATGGGTCTGAGGATCTCATCCCGGTACCTAATGGCAGTCATGGTACCTCTGGCTAGCACGTAGAGGTCTGTGCGGCCCTCCAAGGATATGCCTCCCCAGACCATCACTGACCCACCGCCAAACCGGTCATGCTGGAGGATGTTGCAGGCAGCAGAACATTCTCCACAGCGTCTCCAGACTCTCTCACATCTGTCACATGTGTTCAGTGTGAACCTGCTCTCATCTGTGAAGAGCACAGGGCGCCAATGGCGAATCTGCCAACCAAGATGTTCTCTGGCAAAGGTCAATCGGGCTGCATGGTGTTGGGCTGTGAGCACAGGCCCCAATTGTGGACGTCGGGCCCTCATACCATCTTCATGCATTCCGTTTCTCACTGTCTGAGCAGAAACCTGCACATTAGTGGCCTGTTGAAGGTCGTTTTGTAGGGCTCCGGCAGTGCTCCTCCTGTTCCTCCTTGCACAAAGGACCAGATAGCGGTCCTGCTGCGGGGTTGTTGTCCTCCTGCGGCCCCCTCCACGTCTCCTGGTGTACTGGCCTGTCTCCTGGTACCTCCTCCATGCTCTGGACACTGTGCTGGGAGACACATCAAGTCTTCTTGCCACAGCACGCATTGATGTGCCATCCTGGATGAGCTGCACTAGCTGAGCAACTTCTGTAGGTTGCAGATACCGCCTCATGCCACCTCTAGTGGTGAGGGCACTAGCAAAATGAAAAACTAACCAAAGATCGGCCAGAAAAGATGAGGACAGGCAAATGGTCTGTGGCCATCACCTGCAAATCCATTCCTTTTATAGGGGTTGTCTTGCAAATTGTCTAATTTCCACCTGGTGGAAATTAGACAATTTACCAACAGGTGAAATTGATTCACAAATCAGTGTTGCTTCCTAACTGGACAGGTTGATATCTCAAAAGTGTGATTGACTTGGAGCTACATTGCATTGCTTATGTGTTCCCTTTATTTTTTTGAGCAGTGTATTTGTTAAAGGGTTAGTGAGTCTCAGAATCAGCTGCTTCAGGGGACTCTTTTCGGGGTTCAGTTCTTGGGTTTTCAGAGCTTTAAAGTGCAATGTATTTGTTAGGCTTGTATTTAAGTGCACCCAGAAATTTAGAATTTTTTTTTGTACATTTATCAATAATGGAAACCGGCCTAATTCTGCCCTACATGCGTTGTTTGGTGTTTTCCTTTGTATTTTCAGAATCATTCTACAGAATTCAGCATGTAGGGTTTGTGCAGGATGCTTGTCCCATCTAGTGTAGCTGGAAAGACTGAGTGGATCCCATACCTCACTTCCATACAGCGCGATGGACAGAATTACACTATCAAACAGTTTGCACCAGATGGAGATTGGTATATCAATGTTAAAGAATTCATTTTTAATCGCATATAGAGCTCTGCCAGCTTTTTGTTTTAGGTTATTCACTGCCCTACTGAAACTCCCCGATGCTGTAATAATTAGATCAAGGTAAGTATACTGCATCGTATGCTCTAAGGTGATGCTACCTAGAGTCAACTGGTATCTATTTTCCTGACATCTGGGCTTCTTCTGGAAGATCGTTACTTTTGTCTTTTTTGGATTTATTGCCAGGGCCCAGTGCCGGCAATAATCCTCAAGCAGGTCTAGTAGTTGTTGCAGCCCACCTGCGGTTGGTGACAACAAAACTAGATCATCTGCACTGAGCAAAAATTGTATTTCCATGTCATACAGGGGGAGACCTGGGGTTGCACACTGTTCCAGCTGCACCGCCAGTTCATTAATATATATATTAAACAGTGTCGGGCTAAGTCCACAGCCCTGTCTCACCCCTCTATTCTGAGTGAAGAACTCAGTGTGTTTGTCTCCAATCTTTACTGCACATTTGTTGTCCGAATACATTGACTTTATTATGTCATACACTTTACCCCCTACACCACTTTGTAAAAGTTTATAGTATAGTCCTTCATGCCAAATAGAGTCGAAAGCTTTTTTGAAGTCAATAAAACAAGCAAATATTTTTCCCTTTTTGGTTTGATTCACAATTTCATTTATGAGGGTGTATAGGGTGTACATATGATCCGTAGTCCGGTGATTTGGGAGGAAGCCAATTTGACCTTTGCTCAGGACATTGTGTTCGTTAAGGAGGGTTAGAATTTGATCGTTCAAAATGCTATTAAACACCTTCCCCAGACACCTTCCCCAGACACAATGCTCACACAAATGCCTCTGAAATTATTGGGATCCAATTTCTCTCAATTTTTATGAATAGGAGTTATAAGGCCTTGGCTCCTGATGTCAGGAAAATATCCCGAACTTAGAACGATGGTGAACAATTTGAGTACTGCCCTTTGCAGCTCAGGTGTGCTGCTTTTAAGCATCTTGCTTCTGATGCTGTCAAGGCCACAAGCTTTAATGGGTTTTAAGGATTTGAGCTTGTGTGCCGGTTCTTCTTGTGTTATTGGAAAATCCAGTGGGTTTTGGTTGTCTTTTATAGTGCCTCTCTCACACACAACCTCTCTCTCTCTCTCTCACACACACACACACAAAACCTCTCTCCCTCTGTGTCTCTCTCTCACACACACACAACCTCTCTCTCTCTCTCTCTCTCTCTCTCTCTCTCACACACACACACACACACAACCTCTCTCTCTCGCTGTCTCTCTCTCACACACACAACCTCTCTCTCTCACACACACACACACAAACAACCTCTCTCTCCCTCTGTGTCTCTCTCTCACACACACACACACAACCTCTCTCTCTCTCTCTCTCTCTCTCTCACACACACAACCTCTCTCTCACACACACACACACACAACCTCTCTCTCTCACACACACACACACACACACACACACAACCTCTCTCTCTCTCTCACACACACACACACACACACACACACAACCTCTCTCTCTCTCACACACACACACACAACCTCTCTCTCTCTCTCTCTCTCTCTCTCACACACACAACCTCTCTCTCACACACACACACACACAACCTCTCTCTCTCTCACACACACACACACACACACACACAAACAACCTCTCTCTCCCTCTGTGTCTCTCTCTCACACACACACACACAACCTCTCTCTCTCTCTCTCTCTCTCTCACACACACAACCTCTCTCTCACACACACACACACACAACCTCTCTCTCTCTCCCTCTGTGTGTCTCTCACACACACACGCACAACCTCTCTCTCTCTCCTGACTGGCTACTCGGTGTCTTTAAGGAGCGGTGCCAGGGTTGGACCCAACCCCAGTGTTGCCATGGCAGCAGCAGCTGTTCCCAGCCATCAGTTTGACCCCTGGTGTAGCGTTACACACACTACGATGACCCAGCTCATTCCAACACACACGCACGCGCGCACACACAAGTTGTCAGTGTTACTACATCGCTTTCTTTCAGCCCCTGTTCACCTCCTTCTGACGAACAGCTGACCTCTCTTCCCCCCTCTCTCTCGCTCCCCCCCTCCCTCTTCCCAGCCCCCTCCCTCTCTGTGCTCACTCACTCATTCATTCCTCTTGTCCTCCTCTCCCTGTCATCTTTTGCTGATTCCTCTCTCGTCTTTCCCTCTTCTGGTCCATCAGTTTGTTTTTTCTCCTCCGTTTTGCTCTTTTCTCTGTGGTGTGTCATCAGCCCACCATCTGATTGTACTAACTGGTTTCTCCTCTGGGTGACGCTGTGAGAAGCAGTGACTTAAGCTGAAGCATGGGACAGGAATGAAAACCTATAAACTGCTGACAGTCACACAGTCGGTGTGTTGTAACATAATGTACCGTAATCTGAGCTACTCTGATCACATCACATGTGATCGTATGTGATCAGATTATCTGAGATCAATACGAGAACATCTGGTTACATTATATCTTCTACGATCATATATGATCATCCATCCATCCATTATCAGAACCGCTTATCCTGCTCTCAGGGTGGCGGGGATGCTGGAGCCTATCCCAGAAGTCATTGGGCGGCAGGCGGGGAGACACCCTGGACGGGCCACCAGGCCATCATATGCGATGGTGTGGATCATATGTGATCCAAGCCACATCTGATCATATGTGATCACATCATATGTGATTACATCATATGTGATCACATATGATGACATCTGATCATGTGTGATCATAGAAGATATAATGCAACCGGATGTAACCAGATGTTCTCGTATTGATCTCAGATAATCTAATAGAATCAGATCATGTGATGTGACGTATGACATAGTGTCGTCGACATTTTGTGTAGTGACATCCTGTTGAAATATGACATATGACATTGTGTACGCAAATGTAAGTATGTAAATTGTATGCAATTGTCTGTCTGCCTCTATCTCTCCTTTTCCCTGTACCCCCCCCACACACACCTCCTGTGCCCCCCCGACCTCCTGTGTCCCCTCCCCACACACACTCCTGTGTCCCCCCACCCCCACCCTGCACACACACACACACATCTCCTGTCATGTATCAGCTGAGTAACTCTGCTGGTTCCCACAAATATTAGGCTTCAGTCCACAGCTAAATACAGAAACACACACCCACACACACAAAACACACCAGGCATCCACATTCCTGACATTCATGGCCAGGGTTTCAGCTCATCTCCACAAACTCACTTTTCTTTAAGCCAGACATACTATATCAGGTCTACACTGATACGGTTTCAACTACTCCTAACACAGCCAGAAAGTAGACCCAGTTCATTATGTTGTATGTCATGAAGTACAGTAGGAACGGTAGTGTAACCTGCAGTAGGACCACTAGTGTAACCTGCAGTAGGACCATTAGTGTAACCTGCAGTAGGACCACTAGTGTAACGTGCAGTAGGGCCACTAGTGTAACGTGCTGTAGGACCACTAGTGTAACCTGCTGTAGGACCACTAGTGTAACCTGCTGTAGGACCACTAGTGTAACCAGCAGTAGGACCACTAGTGTAACCTGCAGTAGGACCATTAGTGTAACCTGCTGTAGGACCACTAGTGTAACCAGCAGTAGGACCACTAGTGTAACGTGCAGTAGGGCCACCAGTGTAATGTGCAGTAGGGCCACTAGTGTAACCAGCAGTAGGACCACTAGTGTAACGTGCAGTAGGACCACTAGTGTAACCTGCAGTAGGGCCACTAGTGTAACGTGCAGTAGGGCCACTAGTGTAACCTGCTGTAGGACCACTAGTGTAACCAGCAGTAGGACCACTAGTGTAACCTGCTGTAGGACCACTAGTGTAACCAGCAGTAGGACCACTAGTGTAACCAGCAGTAGGATCACTAGTGTAACGTGCAGTAGGGCCACCAGTGTAATGTGCAGTAGGGCCACTAGTGTAACCAGCAGTAGGACCACTAGTGTAACCTGCTGTAGGACCACTAGTGTAACCTGCTGTAGGACCACTAGTGTAACCAGCAGTAGGACCACTAGTGTAACGTGCAGTAGGGCCACCAGTGTAATGTGCAGTAGGGCCACTAGTGTAACCAGCAGTAGGACCACTAGTGTAACGTGCAGTAGGACCACTAGTGTAACCTGCAGTAGGGCCACTAGTGTAACGTGCAGTAGGGCCACTAGTGTAACCTGCTGTAGGACCACTAGTGTAACCAGCAGTAGGACCACTAGTGTAACCTGCTGTAGGACCACTAGTGTAACCAGCAGTAGGACCACTAGTGTAACGTGCAGTAGGGCCACCAGTGTAATGTGCAGTAGGGCCACTAGTGTAACGTGCAGTAGGGCCACTAGTGTAACCAGCAGTAGGACCACTAGTGTAACCAGCAGTAGGACCACTAGTGTAACCAGCAGTAGGACCACTAGTGTAACCTGCAGTAGGACCATTAGTGTAACCTGCTGTAGGACCACTAGTGTAACCAGCAGTAGGACCACTAGTGTAACATGCAGTAGGGCCACTAGTGTAACGTGCAGTAGGACCACTAGTGTAACCTGCTGTAGGACCACTAGTGTAACCAGCAGTAGGACCACTAGTGTAACGTGCAGTAGGGCCACTAGTGTAACGTGCAGTAGGACCATTAGTGTAACCTGCTGTAGGACCACTAGTGTAACCTGCAGTAGGACCACTAGTGTAACCTGCAATAGCACATGAACAGTCCCTGAACACAATGATGGAAACGTTAAACAACGAATGAGTTTCCAGCAATGGCAGCAGTGTGTTGTGACAACCAGAAGGGGACGCTTCCTGTGGTATTCATGTACTCTGCCCTCCAAAACTGCCAGTACACAGTCACTCATACTCACACCTGGTGTTTTGACAAGCCTTGGAAGGTGTTTCACTCCATCAGTGTCTCCATGAAACCATTTTAGATCCAGTGTGCTGATGCTCAGTAATCCATGTAAGAAGATCACAGAAGGGTGAATCAGTTCATCTGGACACAGCGTTTATTGACAGAAACGTTTCATCATCATCTAAGTGACCTCTTCAGTCTCACCTGATTGCAGGTGTCCCCACCCTTATAAACAATACAGTGCAACTGACTGCAGGTGTCAGTGTCCCCTCCCTTATAAACAATACAGTGGCATAACGACCCAAACCAACGACCAGTTTCATATGCAAGTATGTGTGTGACCATTAACTAGAGTTACAGTGGTCACGTGTACTATTCACAGAGGATTGGGAAATAGCTGCAATCACAGCACTGCAAGATGGTGACAGATATACTCTTAGCCCCCCCCCCCCCCCCAATCTGTATCAGTTTATGACATGTCTAGTCAACTACATTTGACTAACATTGCATCTCTTTCTTCAGTCCCTAAGTATGGTGGCTGTGAAAGGCATTTAAATGCCAAATAAAAAACACACTGCAACAAAAGAAGTGCACTACATCAACCAAAAGCGTGTTGCAAAACCCACAATGGAAGCAAGCTAAATTGGTTTGTGACCAAAGTACGGTAGTCCTCTTAGGACATCCCAGACTTGGACTGTGATGCTCAGCTCTGTCTTCATCAGTCTGCCACAATGTACGAGGAGTGACCAACCTAATTATGAATGTTTTGCTCTCCTTAAAGCTTCACGTGTATAGTACTTAAGTCTGATGAAAAGTTAATTTTTACTGGAAAGTATCTTTGGACTGTGATGTCCAGAAATTCACATGGAAGAAAAACTTCAAATAACTGCAAAAGTACTTTTTCCATGAAGTTATCTATAAATGACAGCCTTTTTGAAGATGTTTTTATTTTTAGTAGAGTCCATCGATCAAAGACAGAAAGGATGGCGGGCTTATTATATCAATGTTACTCATTTTTACTAAAAATTTTGTAAACTTACTTAGTCTTTCATATTTATTTTTTATTGGAGGAACAAAAATCTACATACATAGATGTAAAGGAGTGAGTTATATGTTTGCCAGAAGATGGTGGTCGTGTGTTTTTCTCTGCTGTGGTCTGGAGGGTTTTTGGTTGTTTTTTTTTTTTGTCCTCTGCAGACACCGTAGATTACTTGGTTCAGTGTTTTAAGGTAAGCGTTATTATGAATCCCACAGCACTTCTAGGCAAGACAGGCCCCACGTAGCATTCAAGCGCTAAGATTGGCCAGCTTGGCCAGTACTCGTTGCCTCCGTTGGTTGGGTTGGTTAAGGGTAGGGTTAGGGCGGGGTAGGGGTTAATGTTTCCCTGTGTGCTGTACGACTGAAAACACTCAGTTTAAACCAATAAGATCACCGTGTGTGTTCGAACCTTGTGCAGCACGCCTGTTCCACGTGTGAGGATGTGCAGGATGGAACCGTTTTGTAAATGTAATGATGAAAAGATGTTTTTGCTCATCGCTAATTGTGTGGTATGGGCGAGCCAGCTTATATGGGCATCGCTAAAAAGGCTAAAGTTGTGTTGTGGCTGGCTAATCACTAACTTGTTCTTGATAGAGGCAGCCGAAGTTTGTTTTATTTTGTTTTTCAATCATGAGCCAAGAAGTTCTTTGGAAACAGATTAGTTTTGTTCGGTGTTTTTAAGAAAATAAATTAGAGCAATCTGTTCTGCCTCAACCGCCAGCGGGAGTCCTGCTCTCTGTCTGTCATCCCGGCCCTAGTACACTTCACCCAACAAAACGCAGAGACCTTACCGGGGCTCACTGCCTGAAAGACAGGGTTACACACATGCATATCTATATCCATATATATATATATATATATATATATATATATATATATATATAAATCCCATCTGGTTAAAGTTTTATGAGGAGAGTGGGTTGAAAACTTTAGAATTTGTGTTGTTTATTGGCTCATTGGGAATTGACTGGATAAAAAGCTGTACTACCCAACCTTTTTCTGTGTGGAACAACATACCAAACAGGGTGATCTTGACTTTTCAAAGTTTGATTAACCAAACTTCTTTTACAGTTGTCAAATTTCCAAAAGCAGTAACATAGAAGTCGAGCAAGTAATGAATAACTTACACTGAAATACAAGTGTCTACTACTACTACTACTACTACTACTACTTTTGGCTGCTCCCGTTAGAGGGCGCCACAGCGGATCATCCGTTTCCATCTCTTCCTGTCCTCTGCATCTTCCTCTGTCACACCAGCCACCTGCATGCCCTCCCTCACCACATCCATAAACCTCCTCTTTGGCCTTCCTCTTCTCCTCTTCCCTGGC
Source organism: Lampris incognitus (assembly GCF_029633865.1). NCBI lineage: Eukaryota > Metazoa > Chordata > Actinopteri > Lampriformes > Lampridae > Lampris > Lampris incognitus. The sequence continues at coordinate 501,915 of NC_079220.1, forward strand.
AGCTCCATATTCAGCATCCTTCTCCCAATATACCCAGCATCTCTCCTCCACACACGACCAAACCATCTCAATCTTGTCTCTCGCTTTGTCTCCAAACCGTCCAACCTGAGCTGTCCCTCTAATATACTCATTCCTAATCCTGTCCTTCTTCATCAATGCCAATGAAAATCTTATCATCTTCATCTCTGCCACCTCCAGCTCCACCTCCTGTCTTTTCATCAGTGCCACTGTCTCCAAACCATATAACATAGCTGGTCTCACTACCATCTTGTAAACCTTCCCTTTAACTATTGCTGGTACCCTTCTGTCACAAATCACTCCTGACACTATTCTCCACCCACTCCACCCTGCCTGCACTCTCTTCCTCACCTCTCTCCTGCACTCCCCATTACTTTGGACAGTGACCCCAAGTATCTAAACTCATATGCCTTTGTCTCCTCTACTCCTTGCAGCCTCACCATTCCACTGTCCTCCCTCTCATTCACACATATGTATTCCGTCTTGCTCCTACTGACTTTCATTCCTCTTCTCTCCAGTGCATACCTCCACCTCTCCAGGCTCTCCTCCACCTGCACCCTACTCCCACTACAGATCACAATGTCATCCAAGAACATCATAGTCCATGGAGACTCCTGCCTGATCTCATCCATCAACCTGTCCATCACCACTGCAAACAAGAAAGGGCTCAGAGCCGATCCTTGATGTAATCCCACCTCCATCTTGAACCCATCTGTCATTCCAACCACACACCTCAACACTGTCACACTGCCCTCATACATATCCTGCACCACTCCTACATAAAATGATATTGAACCCCGAAAATAATTTCTTCAATAATAACAATTGCTGTTATTACACAGGCGATCAGTTTAACATGAAGGGTACGTCTGATCATAAAATATCAATTATCCACTATAACAGCAGAAGTCTATCAAAAAGAAATGCATGTTAGGGTTAATACTCCTGTCTGTGCCCCTGACCAAGGCAACAGGAAAAGAACTGGAGTTGGTCCCTGGGTGCTGCAGCTGCCCACTGCTCCTATATAATAGCATAGATTAAATGCAGAGAAAAAAAATCGTTGTAACTGTACAACGTCAAAATAAAAAATGCCTTTCAGTGGTTATAAGCCAACTTCCAAAACATCAAGGCTTTTTAAAGTCCATTCAAAAAACCATTCAATATAACAGTGATATCACAGACTTGGCTCAGCCCTGAGAAAGGTGTGGCCTTTGGAACGGATACAAATTGACATATGAACAGGAAAAAAAAGAATGGAGGGGGTGTGGCTTTGTATGTAGATAAAAGCTTCAATTAGTATCAAGTGTCTTGATTAATTTGATGCATGCTCAATCATCCAGGTAAGAAAATCAAAAAGATGAATCAGTTCATCTGGACACAACGTTTATTGAGAGAAACAATATAAACAATACAGTGACTGCAGGTATAAGGGTGGGGATACCTGCAGTCACTGTATTGTTTATAAGGGTGGTGATACCTGCAGTCACTGTATTGTTTATAAGGGTGGGGGTACCTGCAGTCACTGTATTGTTTATAACGGTGGTGATACCTGCAGTCACTGTATTGTTTATAAGGGTGGGGGTACCTTCAGTCACTGTATTGTTTATAAGGGTGGGGGTACCTGCAGTCACTGTATTGTTTATAAGGGTGGGGGTACCTGCAGTCAGTTGAGACTGAAGAGGTCACTTAGATGATGATGAAACATTTTTGTCAATACATGTTGGGTCCAGATGAACTGATTCAACTTTAGGTGATATACACCAGAGTAGTGTGATGTTGACATATATGTCCCCGTTGTACTTGTTTGCTGCAAAACACAAAGAGCATACCCGAAGATTTCCCAGTACTGACGTTGGTGCATTCTCTTCATATTTTTTTTTTAATGGCTCAGAGCTATTCTTTACATCATTCCACATCTATTGGTAATTGGCAGGGGTTTACACTTACTCCCTACTTTTTTCTTGGTTAATTGTTGCATCAGGCATGATACAATGACACGAGTTTGTTGTAGATAAACCTAATGCAATTCAATGTATGTTGTTTTTCAGTTTTCTAATCACAGTGAAGATGTTAAGATGCCGTTCTGACCTTTTGTACACAGAGCTGCAAGAAACACCCACCTCCATGAGCTGGGCAAGATTTGGAAGGATTTGGGGTTTGGGTGTTAGAATCTTGCGTGCAATGCACTCTGGTACATATAGGCACTGCTGGCACGGCTCCATGACCAGAACTCAGATGTCTCTGTGCACTGAGGAATGTACTGCTTCATGACTACATCTGCCATCAACACCGACCGCACACCAACATAAACAAGCGGCGACATTCCCTTTACAAGATGAGCCCTGTCAAGTACTGGTCTTTGTATTTCTTCACATGGTCCTACCTGACCATAACATTTCTTGAGATGAATTTCCTAACTGCTCACATCCATCAAAAAATTATAAATAAATAGACTACACCTTATTTGTGCAGATGAGCAGTCCATCTACGTACATATCATTTCATTTCTTAACAGTAAATCATCTTTTCATTTCTGGAGATTCACAGTGATGTGACCGCCAGCAGTTTTATATTGGTGTAAATTAGCAGTGCGTCTACTAATTAACTAATTAACTACATCTGTTTTTAATGGAGATATGAACTGTTGTTACCTTATAGCTGGAGTCTGTGGTCCACGTTCTGGTGTGGCGGCTTCTGTCTGAGCCATGCAGATGTATGCAGCTACAGCAGTGTGTGAGTCTGACACAGCACATGTGTGACATGAGTAAGACACAAGTTACATCCTCTTTCCTCTACAATATTTAAACACATCTGTGCTGCTACACATCATTCTGCTGCTGTGTTTTCATGGACATGTTTGTGTATGTGTGTGTTTACATTTTTTGTGCATTTTGTTGAAGCATATGTGTGTCTATCAATGCGTGTGTGTGTGTGTGTGTGTGTGTGTGTGTGTGTGAGAGAGAGAGAGAGAGACAGACAGAATGTGAAACATACTCTCTCTCTGTTACTGATGTTCTTGAGTTGAACATCAGTAACAGGTCATTGAGCCTCTTGTCCCTCCGATAACAGGCGCCACACAGTAAGAGAGAGACAGACACAGAGACAGAAATCAAGTCCCCACCACACATTGCAATTTAAAGCATTCCAAATGCAAGAGCTAGGAAAGAGTCCCCTCAGGCAGCTGGTTGTGAAACTAACTGACCCCATAACCACTGACACAGATGAGTTTCAGACTAGCACTGCTGACCAACCACAGACTAGAGGAAACCACATCATCACACAATGCAACAACTCATATGTGGAACAATGGGACACAGAAACCAAATGACAACACAAATGAGGATGTTATGGGGCCATAAAAAGAGAAGACAAACTGGCTGACTGTCTGTCCACTGTCAGAGACAGTCAGCACAGACACATCCTTACCAAGTACAGGCTCACTGACCACAGTCTAGCCACTGAAAAGGGCAGACACACAAAACATCTGGCTACCAAAAAAGCAAAGAATATGTGGTCACTGTACAGCAGGTGAGGTGGGGACAGAGATGCACTTCCTGCTAAATTGTGAGAAGTTCCAGAACATAAGAGAAAAATACCAGGAGACATCTGAAAACCAGATTCCAAATGTTCTACTCCTGGATGAGAAAGAACAATGGCCACTTATTTTAAGAGAGGGTCAAAGGTCACACCTTGTGGCACAATAAGTGTCAGAATGCCATAGCCTAAGGGTCAGTGAGTGACCAAAACACTGTCAATTACTGTCAGTTGCTATGCAAGTGCTGTTCTATGTTTCTGCCAGATCTATGTATTCCTTTTTCCTTCGTTTCTTTTTCTGTTTAGTTCTCTGTTGACCTTTTTTGCTTTGGCAACATTGTAATTAATGCAGTCTTGCCAATAAAGTATCACTGAATTGAACTGAATTAAACTGAATTGATTTGAATTGAACCGAATTGAAGTGAAATGACAAGAGAGAGAGAGTGTGCGTGCAAGAGAGACAGAGACAGAGTGACAGAGAGCGAGAGAGACAGAGTTAAAGAGAGACACAGAGAGAGAGAGTTAAAGAGAGACATGGAGAGAAAGAGAGACAGAGACAGAGAGAGACACAGACAGTGAAAGAGAGAGAGAGGGAGAGACAGAGAGAGAGAGAGAGTGAGTGAGTGACACGACTCGGAGATCAAATTCCTGCTCTACGCAGATGACCTGGTTCTGCTGTCCCCTACTGCACAGGGCTTACGGCAGAACCTGGACCTGCTGGAGCAGTACTGCCAGACCTGGCAGTAAACACGAAAAAGACCAAAATTATGATTTTTCAAAAAAGATCCAGATCTCAGAGAATGAAATACACATTCACATTAGGAAGAAACTATAAAGAACATTCCCAGAACTATAATTATTTAGGACTAAAAATCAGCAACACAGGAAATGTTAACCTGGCAGTGAACGAACTGAAAGAAAAAGCACACAGGGCTTTCTATGCCATAAAACGACATATTTTTGTAGACATTCCAATTAGAATCTGGCTGAAAATATTCCAATCAGCAATCGAACCAACTGCCCTTTATTTGCCCTTTATGGCAGCAAAGTGTGGGGTCCAATTACAGATCAAGAATTTGGCAACTGGGACAAACATCCAATTGAGACCCTGCATGTGGAGTTCTGTAAGAACCTCTTACACGTCCAGAGGAAAACAACAAACAACGCAAGCAGGGCAGAATTAGGCCAATATCCATTACTGATCAAAATACAGAAAAACAGTGACCCCCACTCATATCTCAGGGCCAGAACATCAGAATCCATCAAATTACAACTCAACAAAAACTAAATTATATTACTTATTGGAACTCACAAACTACAAACAACATAAAATGCAATGCTATCTGGTCCTAAAAAGACAGTACACTGTGGCAGAATATCGGCACACAGTGTACTGACACCAAACTGAGAACCACCTTGACGAAGTACAGACTCAGTGAGCACGGCCTGGCCGTAGAAAAAGGCCGACACAGACAAACATGGCTGCCAGCGGAAGACAGGCTGTGCTCACACTGCAACATGGGAGAGGTGGAGACAGAGCTGCACTTCATCATCGCCTGTCCTAAGTATAACCACATTAGAAATCATTACTACCCAAACACTGAACACATCCACCCAAACTTTAGCAGCCTCCCTGACGTCAGCAAACTAGCCATCCTACTGGGAGAGGAGAAGACAAACTAGCCATCCTACTGGGAAACGAGAAGACAAACTAGCCACCCTACTGGGAGAGGAGAAGACAAACTAGCCATCCGACTGGGAGAGGAGAAGATAAACTAGCCATCCGACTGGGAGAGGAGAAGACAAACTAGCCATCCGACTGGGAGAGGAGAAGACAAACTAGCCATACTACTGGGAGAGGAGAAGACAAACTAGCCGTCCTACTGGGAGAGGAGAAGACAAACTAGCCATCTAACTGGGAGAGGAGAAGACAAACTAGCCATCCTACTGGGAGAGGAGAAGATAAAATAGCCATCCTACTGGGAGAGGAGAAGACAAACTAGCCATCCTACTGGGAAACGAGAAAACAAATTAGCCATCCTACTAGGAGAGGAGAAGGCAAACTAGCCATCCTACTAGGAGAGGAGAAGACAAACTAGCCATCCTATTGAGAGAGAAGACAAACTAGCCATCTGACTGGGAGAGGAGAAGACAAAATAGTTATCCTACTGGGAGAGGAGAAGACAAACTAGTCACCCTACTGGGAGAAGAGAAGCCAAACTAGCCATCCTACTGGGAGACGAAAAGACAAACTAGCCATCCTACTGAGAGAGGAGAAGAAAAACTAGCCATCCTACTAGGAGAGGAGAAGACAAACTAGCCATCTGACTGGGAGAGGAGAAGACAAACTAGCCATCCAACTGGGAAAGAAGAAGAAAAACTAGCCATCCTACTGGGAGAGGAGAAGACAAATTAGCCATCCTACTGGGAGAGGAGAAGACAAACTAGCCATCCTACTGAGAGAGGAGAAGACAAACTAGCCATCCTACTGGGAGAGGGGAGACAAACTAGCCATCCTACTGGGAGAGGAGAAGACAAACTAGCCATCCTACTGGGAGAGGAGAAGACAAACTAGCCATCCTACTGGGAGAGGAGAAGACAAACTAGCCATCCTACTGGGAGAGGAGAAGACAAACTAGCCATCCTACTGAAAGAGGAGAAGACAAACTAGCCATCCAACTGGGAAAGGAGAAGACAAACTAGCCATCCTACTGGGAGAGGAGAAGACAAACTAGCCATCCTACTGGGAGAGGAGAAGACAAACTAGCCATCCTACTGAGAGAGGAGAAGACAAACTAGCCATCCTACTAGGAGAGGGGAAGACAAACTAGCCATCCTACTGGGAGAGGAGAAGACAAACTAGCCATCCTACTGGGAGAGGAGAAGACAAACTAGCCATCCTACTGGGAGAGGAGAAGACAGGCTGCAACACAGCAGCTAAATATATTGTTGATGTCACAATCTGAGGGACAGTGAGCGAGCACATACACACACACCTAAACACCTACACACCTACACACACACACACAAACACACACACCTAAACACCTACACACACACACACACACCTAAACCACTACACACACACACACACACACACACACACACACACACACACACACACACATACACACACACAGGTTTCTTCCTCTTCAGTTTTTTGTTCTTCTCTTCTTTGCCCTTCATGTTCAATTAACCTTTGCACTGTTAGGTATAGTGTTAAATTAACCTTTGCACTGTTAGGTATAGTGTTAAATTAACCTTTGCACTGTTAGGTATAGTGTTAAATTAACCTTTGCACTGTCAGGTATAGTGTTAAATTAACCTTTGCACTGTTAGGTGTAGTGTTAAATTAACCTTTGCACTGTTAGGTATAGTGTTACATTAACCTTTGCACTGTTAGGTATAGTGTTAAATTAACCTTTGCACTGTTAGGTATAGTGTTAAATTAACCTTTGCACTGTTAGGTATAGTGTTAAATTAACCTTTGCACTGTTAGGTGTAGTGTTAAATTAACCTTTGCACTCTTAGGTATAGTGTTAAATTAACCTTTGCACTGTTAGATGTAGTGTTAAATTAACCTTTGCACTGTTAGGTATAGTGTTAAATTAACCTTTGCACTGTTAGGTGTAGTGTTAAATTAACCTTTGCACTGTTAGGTATAGTGTTAAATTAACCTTTGCACTGTTAGGTATAGTGTTAAATTAACCTTTGCAATGTTAGGTATAGTGTTAAATTAACCTTTGCACTGTTAGGTATAGTGTTAAATTAACCTTTGCACTGTTAGGTATAGTGTTAAATTAACCTTTGCACTGTTAGGTATAGTGTTAAATTAACCTTTGCACTGTTAGGTATAGTGTTAAATTAACCTTTGCACTGTTAGGTATAGTGTTAAATTAACCTTTGCACTGTTAGGTATAGTGTTAAATTAACCTTTGCACTGTTAGGTATAGTGTTAAATTAACCTTTGCAATGTTAGGTATAGTGTTAAATTAACCTTTGCACTGTTAGGTATAGTGTTAAATTAACCTTTGCGCTGTTAGGTGTAGTGTTAAATTAACCTTTGCACTGTTAGGTATAGTGTTACATTAACCTTTGCACTGTTAGGTGTAGTGTTAAATTAACCTTTGCACTGTTAGGTATAGTGTTACAATAACCTTTGCACTGTTAGGTATAGTGTTAAATTAACCTTTGCACTGTTAGGTATAGTGTTAAATTAACCTTTGCACTGTTAGGTATAGTGTTAAATTAACCTTTGCACTGTTAGGTGTTGTGTTAAATTAACCTTTGCACTGTTAGGTATAGCGTTAAATTAACCTGTGCACTGTTAGTTATAGCGTTAAATTAACGTTTGAATTGTTAGGAATAGTGTTAAATTGGTTGGTTGATTGTTTGTTTTTAGCAGTACAGTGAGTTTTTTTCTAAGATGGTTTGTGTTTTATAAAGTGTACTGTACTGTTTTGTACCACCTTGTGCTTGGGCAATACTGTGTAACAGAATATGGTCATGCTAATAAAGCCCTGTTGAACTGAACTGAATTCAACTGAGAGAGAGAGAGAGACAGTGAAAGATGGAGAGACAGAAGGAAAGAGACAGAGACAGAGACAGAGAATGACAGAGACAGAGTGAGAGACTGAGAGAGAGAGGGAGAGACAGAGTGATTGAGAGAGGGAAAAGGAGCGACAGAGACAGAGAGTGGAAGAGAGAGACAGAGAGTGAAAGAGATCGATTGAGGGAGAGACAGAGAGAGGGATAGTGAGAGAGAGAGCAAGAGAGACAGACAGACAGACAGAGACAGAGACACAGAGAGAAAGAGAGATAGATTGAGGAAGAGACAGAGTGAAAGAGAGAGAGAACGAGAGAGGGAGAGAGAGACTCAGTGATCACAGCTTGACCATAGAGACTGGTCGACACAGGCAGACCTGGCTGCCTAGAGAAGACAGACTGTGTCAGCTCTGTCCAGAGAGACGGGTGGAGACAGAGCAACACTTCCTGCTACAATGTAGCACATATGAGGACTTAAAAACAAAATTCTTTACAAAAATTACATGTAAATTCCAATACTTGGACACATTGTGTGACCAGACTAAGATGCAACATGTACTTGGGGAAAACAGTTTCAGCACACAGATGCAGTGAGATATGTCAGGTCATTTCACAACCTGAGAGACAAGCAGCACAACACATGACAGCTGTAGTCGCCTCACAACCCATGCTCCACCTTCTGATCTACTTCTGTTTCTTTATTGTTATGGCTGTTTTTTTGTTTCTTTGTTGATCGTTACAATGTTGTGTTGATGTTCATTATTAGTGTTGTGTACTGTCCACACTGTATTTTGATGCTTTGGCAACATTGTTGTAAAACTTTCATGCCAATAAAGCCCATTGAATTGAATTGAATTGAATTGAATCGAGAGCAAGAGAGAGAGAGAGAATACTTCGCTCAAGGGCGAGGGGTGAGACAGGGCTGCAGTTTGAGTCCAACACTGTTCAATATCTACATCATGAGTTAGCGGTGTTACTGGAACAATCTGCAGCTCCTGGCCTCACCCTAAACAACACAGAAGTTAAATTCTTGCTCTGTGCAGATGATCTGGTGCTGCTGTCACCCGCAGAGCAGGGTCTACAGCCGCATCTGCATCTGCTAGAGAAATACTGTCAGAACTGGGCCCTGGCGGTAAACTTAAAAAAGACAAAAATTATGATCTTCCAGAAGAAGCCCAGGTGTCAGGAAAGTAGACACCTATTTATTCTAGGTAACACCGCCCCAGAGTACACGTTAAATTACGATTACCTGGGACTGAGGGTCAGTGCCTCGGGAAGCTTTGGTCTGGCAGTGAATGCAAGAGGAAGCCCGAAGAGCTGTCTATGCAATAAAGAGAACTGAAGAGATGCCGAATTGACAAAGCTGCCCTTTGTGAAACCCGACGGGCAGACAAAATACAACTGAAGGAGGAGAAGGGTGGTTACACTTTCTTCTGGAAAGGAAAAGCTGCTGATGAACCCAGGATCCATGGCACTGGATTTGCCATCAGGAACCAGATCACCAGCAACCTGTCTGAACGTCCTGTGGGGATCAATGAGCGTCGCATGACCATCCGTCTGGTGCTTGCCAACAACCAGATGGCAACAGTTGTAAGTGCCTATGCCCCTACTTTAGACTCTGAAAAGGAAGTAAAAGACACCTTCTACACCTGCTTAGATGAGACACTGCCAAGAATGCCCAGGGAGGAAATTATTCTCCTAGGAGACTTCAACGCCAGAGTCAGCCAGGATCAACCCCTCTGGAAGGGCACTGTAGGAAAGGAAGGCATCGGGAACATCAACTCCAATGGAGTTCTGCTTCGCAAATGTCCTCAGTATGACCTCATCATCACCAAGACTCTGTAGTCACAGAGCCTCAAACAGATACAATACATTTTTTATGGATAGTGGCAAGGTGTCGTTGACAGTTGCACAAAGCATCTCGGGAAGGTGGCATTACCGTTTGAGTCGTTCCAGCACATCAAGAATTTGGGCCATGCTCAATATTATGCGAATGAATCCAGGGAACGCGATATGTTATTTAATGGAAGTAGTCTTTCATAAACAAGGGATGCTGTCCCTTGTGGGTCCTGAACTGAACTGTGTGCAATAAGGACGAAAAGCCAATTATAGCAAGGTTGAATTAAAAAAGTTTACTAAGAGATATCAACCCAACCCTCCCTGCTACTTCAGAAAAGAAAAAAAACATAGCAGTGTACAGGGAAACGCCCATAAGTGGCCAAATGAGGGAAGGCGAAGCATTTGCAGGCCAAATCATGCTGGAACAGCAGACATCAACTATTAGGCCACTGACCAAGCTGCCGTATTTGATGAGTTCGGAATGAGAATGTGTTGCTTTGTTTACAGTCATTTTACATACAGCAACCACAAACAAACAACACTAATCAACAGAGGAAAAAAAAAACACAAAATGGACCAGGCAAAGATCAGGTGCAAGATTCCTTACCAAGAGAAGCTGCACAAAGAAGCAGAGGTGCGCTACTTGAAAAAGTAAAGCTACACAAATAAAATTGACTTGATTTGACTTGACTTGGTCCGTATGAACACAAAGAGGGGTTGGGTGATCTCACTGAGCTCCTGGAAGTAATATTTCCAACCTTGGTGGTTTGAGTGCTTACACATTCAAGCAGTTCGGAGATTATAATTCTGTTGAGGAAGTGCTGATTTTCAGATTTAATGACCAGAAGATCATCATGCGCACAAAGGTAGGTAACTGCCAGTCACCACACACACACACACACACACACACACACACACACACACACACACACACACACACACACACACACACACACACACACACACACACACACACACACACACACCACTGTGTCACCATTCTAAACCCAACAAAACGTCTTTTTCCAAAACAACACTGCATTATGTTTAGTCATTTCAGTTTGTGTTTCACTTAGGCCACATTTTGGTTGAGTTGTATGATTTCACTAAGTGTGGTTTCCAGCCAAAACGTTGTTGTTGTTGTTGTTGTTGTTGTCGTCACTGTTGTTTCTGCACTGTATTGGATTAGTTTCTGTCGTGGTGATGAGCTGTAAATGTGAAGGCTATTTAGATTTTTTTTTTATCATTCCCTTTACAATTGTGTCAGTGTTGCTTATGTCTTCAGGTTGGATTCACAATGCCTGAAAGACCCTCCGCTCAAGCCACACGTGATCCTCAGCGCCTGTGGCCTCGTGAAGAATGCACACTGCACGTGCATGGCTGGCGTAGCAGTCTTGCAAACATGCTGGGGCTCTCCTGTACGACGATTTTCAAAGTTTAAGTTTGTGGGGGGGGAAGATACAGACCTACCGCTCACTGACTGGGACTAAAATTGCATATATTTGCATTAAAATGAGTTTTAGATCAATTGCACAGAAAAGTTATGTTAAGATCTACTTAAACGACCACGAGCGGTCAAAATGACCGCATGTAATTTGCACGTGATGGTATGCGTCATGTCAGTATTTATGACGTGTTTTGGTCGCGTCATTTCCTTCGCGAGGTTCGTTGCTCTGTCCTAGAAACACACTAGCATCCTCCAGTGCAGAGAAATAGTCTAAACTTGATTTTTGATTATGTCCAACATGTCTGGTTACAGTCGTCATTTCAGACACACCATGACTACCACCGAGGCATTGCAGTATTTACAGGCATTGGAAAGCGGCCATTTTAAATTGTTTGAAAAATAGTATTGAAGTTGTTAAAATGATAATTTTGGTGTCAGTCGTTTCTTAACAGACATACTGACATATGTAATGCATTAATATCTCAATTGGGTATTTATCTTGACAGACTATAGAGTTTAAAAACCGGAGGTAATTTTGACCGCCTATGGTCATTTTAGGTAGGAGTTAGGAGTGTAGGTAGGAGTGTTAAACTTCAATTAGCAGTGAAGATAAGAAGAACCAAGACAGTCACTGACATTCCAACCTACTGAATGATGTCCAGTAGTGTGGAAAAGGTCTAAGCAGATGTGGGCTACAAGATCGACCTTTCCTCTGGTGCGGCAAAGAAGAAGGTGCACAACTTCTGGCTTCAACCATGCTTGAGTAAGATGTGGGTCATATTGCTCCCATAGTCGACTTTTATGAAACTCATCTGAAACAAAAACCATCCATCCATCCATTATCCAAGCTGCTTATCCGAACCGGGGTCATGGGATGCTGGAGCCTATCCCAGCAGTCATTGGGTGGCAGGCAGGGGGACACCCTGTACAGGCTGCCAGTCCATCACAGGGCCTGAAACAAAGTATTCCAGCCAATAATGAATGTAAGAGCTGAATTAACTTTTACACGACCATTTATCGCCAATACATCTAATAACACTGTGGAGTACAAAATGTACTCCATATGCACTCCTTATGAACTCTGTAGCTTTCTAGAGGTCTCTGTGTGTATGAAACTTCCCACACAAAGATAGCAACAAATGGTCACTAACACATGAGGGCCTCTCCAGCCTTGGGCAGTAAAGATAACAACAAGGGGTCACTAAAACGTGAGGGCCACTCTGGCCTGGGGCAGTAAAAGAATAAATCTACAGACACTCACCAGTCACAGAACATGACTGATGTTTTCCTGCATTCCTTTGTAAGACAACACCTTGATTAATGCAAGAATATAGGGTATTGACATGACGGACTATGCTATAAAAACCCCTATCTCCAGCATAGGGGCAGAGCATATCCTCACAGACTGACTTCTGTGATTATATGACTCTCCATCTGCAGATGCATTAAAGATTCTCTGTTTGCTCCAATATTTATCCGATGATTATTCTTCCCAGAGGTTGCTGGGGCAAGAGCCCATTAAAAGGATAAGAAAATCCACAACACGTTGAACTACGTCCATGTCAAGCCGACCTCGTAAAACTACTGAAGTAGGCCCAGCTACCTCAGACTGCCCTGAGGAACAGGCCCTAGATGGAAACGCACAAGACCTGGGAAACAGCACAGTTCTAGAGGCTATTGCTTCCCTCCGTACTGGACTATTTTCACTTAAGACTGAAATTGCGGACAAAACTGACACAAGGATTGACCAGTTTTCAACCACCATAAGGGGTGGACTGACAGCTTTCAAAAGTGAAACCAACACAGCCATTTCAACTGTTAAAGCTACCATGACAGAATGACTGCAAGCTGGCAGACTTGGAGCGCAATGCATCTAGTGCTGCTGATCACTATACAACAACCATAATGCTGGCGCAGGAAGTTGGGCGCCTAAACAAATTGGTGGATCAAATCTCTGACAAGTGCACTGATCTCGATGGGCGCAGCAGGAGACAGGAGATCTTGTATGTAAAGGAGGGAGCTGAAATAGTTAAGAAACCCAAAGACTTTGTTGCACAACTCCTAAAAGACAGCAGGAATGTCCACTTATCGACATATGTCACAGAGTGTTCCGAACCCGTCCAGGGAACAGTGAACTTTCTCTCCCCTTCATTCTCAAAATGCACTACACTCAGAGCTGGAAGAAATACTACGGATGGCAGCTGAGATGCAGCAGATCACTTTCAACGGCCAGAGGATTCTGATATTCTCAGACTACCTCCAAGCAGTTGTGAAACAGCAAGTGTGCCATTTTTAAACGAGCAAGAGCGCTGCTGAAGGACAAATTGGTAGTGAGGTTTGGTATGCAATACCCTGCAAAATGATGTGTCACTGTCAACAACAGGGAGCATTTTGTCACAGACCCAGACAAGGCAAAGGAATTTGTTGAGCAGCACATCAGAACAGCCTCCACAGGTATACTCAGTATACCTGTATACTTATATATTTATACTCAGTATATGAACCATTTGGATATTTGATATGGATAAACTACTGAACAGAGTGCCCAGTCTGATATAGACAATTTATCTGCAGTATATTGAGTATTTGTTGCCAGATGACAGGCTTGAACTCTCCCCTGCTGCAGTATATTTGTATTTGTTACCAGATGACAGGCTTGAACTCTCCCCTGCTGCAGCTGCAGTATATTGTGTATTTGTTGCCAGATGACAGGCTTGAGCTCTCCCTGCTGCAGCTGCAGTATATTGTGTATTTGTTGCCGGATGACAGGCTTGAACTCTCTCCTGCTGCAGCTGCAGTATATTGTGTATTTGTTGCCAGATGACAGGCTTGAACTCTCCCCTGCTGCAGCTGCAGTATATTGTGTATTTGTTGCCAGATGACAAGCTTGAACTCTCCAGCTGCAGCTGCAGTATATTGTGTATTTGTTGCCAGATGACAAGCTTGAACTCTCTCCAGCTGCAGCTGCAGTATATTGTGTATTTGTTGCCAGATGACAGGCTTGAACTCTCCCCTGCTGCAGTATATTGTGTATTTGTTGCCAGATGACAGGGTGCTCTGGCAGGAATCTGTTTGCATTTTAATTGAGACTTCTGACAATCCTCAGTTGTTGCTTTTACATTGTCTACTACCACTACTACTTTTTACTACTACTCCTACTACTACTACTACTACTACTATTAGTAGTCCTTGTTGTTTTACACTGTAATACCTGAAAAACTACATAATGAACCTACTACTTGATGGAAATACTATAAGGTCCACTATGTTTTCTATCTCTCTCTCCTCTCTCCTTTTTTATAAGCAAGGCATAGCATGTTCACTTGTATAGCACCTTATCATCAACAGGTCAGTCTAAGTGCTTTACAGGCAAAATAAAAGCATAAAATAAAATAAATAAAAGTACAGACAAATTTCATAAAAGTACAGACAAGTTTAAAACGTTTTACACATGTGCCTACGTATTGTTTTAATGACACTAAACTGAGTTGAATAAATAAAAGTGCCATAAAAACTGATTCATTAAAATAACAACAAGTAGAGCAGAATATATAAAAATAGAAAAATATACAAACACTCTCTTGCTCTCTCTCTCTCTCTCTCTCTCTCTCTCTCTCTCTCTCTCTCTCTCTCTCTCTCTCTCTCTCTCTCTCTCTCTCTCACACACACACACACACTATGAATTTAGCTGTAGGCTGTTTTAAAAAATAAGGTTTTTAACCTGCTTTAAATTTGTCCAGTGTGGGGGTCTCTCTCAGGTCCTCAGGCAGGGCGTTCCATCTACTTGGGGCGTAAATAGAAAATACAGCTTCCCCTGCTCTAGACCTAGCACGAGGGATGGTTACAAGACCACTGCCATGGACCATGATTTACCTCGATGGTGTACAGATGTCTAGGCTTTGCGTTTTTGTCTCAAATAGCTTAAAAATGGTTAATTTAGCTGCCGAAATTAAAAATAATAACAATCTTCCTGGGGAGGCCTTATCATATGGCCATGAAACATGTTGTTCTTTGCTGAAAACTGTTGTAAAATGGCAGTTTAAAACCGTTTTTTAAAAAAACCCTACAGGATCGCCCTACAGGAGCATGCCCCTGGACCCCCATACAGGGTTTTGTCCCCCCCAATATAAAACTCTCCCCTACGCCCCAGGCTGCCGTCACATCCTCCTTGCTAATCCACCACACTTCCTGATTCACTATCCCCACGTCATCCACGCTTCTCTCTCTCTGGTTTTCTTCATTCGTCAGCCCCTCAAAGTACTCCTTCCACCTTCTCAACACACTGTTCGCCTGGATCTATCTATCCTCTATCCTGGATCACCCTAACCTGCTGCACATCCTTCCCAGCTCGGTCTCTCTGTCTAGCCAATCGGTACAAGTCCTTTTCTCCTCCTTTAGTGTCTAACCTCTAATACAACTCACCATACTTCCTTTCCTTTTCCTTTGCCACCTCTCTCTTCACGTTATGCCACATCTCCTTGTACTGCTGTCTACTTTCTTGAACTTGACATTTCTGATCAAATTAAAATGCAATATTTACTATGAGAGGAAACTCTGATTACTGCATTAGAAACAGCCAAATGTGTCGGCGACGTCAAAGTCAAAGAGAAAACCAGCAGCCAAACCCTAGAAAAGTGTACAGTACTCGTAAGTACTAGAAAGTACTAGAAAGGTGTACAGTACTCAAAAGTACTAGTATTAGAAAGCTGTACAGAACTCGAAAGTACTAGAAAGGTGTACAGTACTCGAAACAACTACAAAATACTAGAAAGGTGTACAGTACCCGGTTATCTTCTAATCTGCCTTTTTATTCCCATTGGTATCCTTTATATTTTTTACATTCTTTTTTCTTTTCATTCAATATTGTTATATTATTCTTATATAACATACTTTTGATCTTACTGTAATTTTGAGTTACTATATTGTCAATTTTATGGTAAACAATGTGCTTCAAAACTACTGTGCATAAGTACAGCCCTGCCAAGCCTCTTTCAATTGAAGTGACAGAAAAAGACAGAAAGAAAAGATAAACAGACAATGTTATTACGATCGTGTGTATTTTACCTTCGACTGTATTTCTGATGAAATTGTGATAATTTTCTAATGAATTTTGTTCTTTTTTAATGTACTGAAAAGCTTTGGCAATATTGGACATTTCCTGTCATGCCAATAATGCTTCCTGAAATTGAACTGACAGACAGAGTCAGGCAGACAGACAAAGACAGACAGACAGATAGACAGAAAGAGAGACAGACAGACAGACAGACAGAGACAGGCAGACAGACAGAAAGAGAGACAGACAGACAGAAAGAGAGAGAGACAGACAGACAGACAGACAGAGACTGGCAGACAGACAGAAAGAGAGACAGACAGACAGAGACCATGTGCGGAGGTGACATCAGCTGGTGTGAGCCACGTGTTGCCTCTCGACCCTCAATGTGCCAAACTTCCTTTCATGGAGGAAACGCTCACCCTCCTTCTATCTCACCTCCCCACTCTGTCTCTCTCTTTGTCTGTCTAGATGTCTCTTTTCCTCCCCTTCTCAACTCTCCCAACATCAATCTCACCTACACACACACACACACACACACACACACACACACAGAACAGCTGTTATCTGTTCCAATAGTATTTGATATAGTGTCAGTGTCAGAGTGCGTGATGGAGAAAATTCAATCTGTTCAGATAGAATTCTACTGTAGTATGTAGGATTCTACTGTAATAAGTAGGATTTAGGTTGTAGTATGTAGAATTCTACTGTGGTATGTAGGATTCTATTGTAATAAGTAGGATTTAGGTTGTAGTATGTAGAATTCCACTGTAGTATGTAGGATTCCACTGTAATAAGTAGGATTTAGGTTGTAGTATGTAGAATTCTACTGTAGTATGTAGGATTCTAATGTAATAAGTAGGATTTAGGTTATAGTATGTAGAATTCTACTGTGGTATGTAGGATTCTATTGTAATACATGGGATTCTGTTGTATGTAGAGTTCCACTGTAGTATGTATGATTTTACCGACCCTACAAACTTCGAAAACAACAGGCAGATAACATGATATATAAGATAAAGGGCCCCAAAACTAAGGACACTCACCACCAAAAGAAGGAAATTCAAGATTGGTTTAAGTATTATTATGAGAAATTATATTCACAACCTCCGGTCGATAATGACCAGAAAATGGAGGCACTGCTCAAATCATTAAGTTTGCCAACCCTTACAGAAGATCAAAATAAAGCAATAATTTCACATATAACAAGAGAAGAAATGTGCTCAGCTATAGCCAGATTGAAAGCTAATAAATCCATGGGCACAGACGGATTCACTTCGGAGTGGTACAAGAGTATGAAAGAGACTCTGACAACTATTCTACTAACAACATTCAACTGGGCTCTGACCAAAGGGAAAACTCAAACTTCATGGAAAGAAGCGATTACCTCAGTCACACCTAATGGAGGGAAAGATAAATTAGATTGCGCTAACTACAGACCAAGTAGTGTACTAAACCTTGATTACAAATTGTTTACCTCAATCATCACCAAAAGACTTGAAAAATGTTACCCAAAATTATTAATATGGACCAAATAGGATTCATTCTGACACATCAGACTCACGATAACGTTAGAAGGTCTTTACAAATTATTAGACAAATAAACCAAAATAAAAGACAGGCTATGCTGATATGTTTAGATGCCGAAGAAGCTTTTGATTCTGTTAGATGGAAATTCCTATATTAGGTTATGGAAAAGTTTGGGTTTACCCAAGTAATCATTAAGGCACTAGAAGCCCTATGTAGCAGACCATCAGCCAAACTAAAAATCAGTGGCGAGCATACCGATTATTTTCTATTGGAGAGATCCACAAGACAGGGCTGCCCATTAAGTACGCTTCTATTCGCGATTTTTATCGAACCACTGGCACAATGGATTAGACAGCACAACATGATTTAAAGGTATAAAATGGCAGCAGGGGAACAAAAACTGGCCTTATTTGCGAACGATGTACTTGTGTATCTCTCAAGACCAACAGACTCTCCACCTGTGCTTATGTCAGTGCTGGATGAATATGGATCATACACAGGCTATAAACTAAATGAGCAAAAAAAAAAACCAGGTCTTTAATTTTAACTATAAACCCCTCAGTATCTTTGTTCTAGTTATCAAATGATCAGGGATTAAAATTTTTTTTTTAAAAAACTGTTAAATAGCTGGGAATATTTTTTTGCTTACGGACTTATCCAAAATAGAAGAAATTAGTTATGGCCCTCTCAAAAAGGAAATTATAACAGATATTAAGGGATGGAATTTAATTCCTTACCTAAATATCAGTTCACGTATAGATTCAGTAAAGCTGAATATCTTACCAAGTCTGTTATATTTATTTAATTCGGTACCTATTGAAAAATCAGGACAGTATTTCTTGGGGTGGGATAAAATTATCCCTAGATTCGATGCAGTTGCCCACTGGGGACCGGGGTTCGCGCCCCAGTCTCGTCAGATCCGACTATGGCCGGAATTGATGAAGCAGCAATAATTGGCAACACAGTCGTCGGGAGGGGGGCGGAGTCGGCTTGTGTTCGTCACATAAATGCGTCTCTGGGTGTGTCGGAAAAAGCAGTGGTTCGGCCTGGATTCGCCTCGTCACAGAAGTGGCGAGGCGATTCCTTCGAGACTGCTGGCCGGAGAGATACAGTTGGCAAATGCATACAGTACGAGGGTGGGTGTTTGAACTAGAATAGAGAGCGATTGGCCACTAAATTGGGAGAAAAAAAGGGAAAAATCAGAAAAAATGTTAAAAAAAAATCTCTAGATTTATTTGGGCTGGGAAAAAAACCAAGAATAAGATATAGAACTCTATAATTATCAAAGGAGAGAGCGGTGGATTAGCCTTTCCATACCTGAGGGATTATTATAGAGCAGCTCAGATTGGGCCACTAGTGGGCTGGTGTAAACCCAGCTATAGTTCAAGATGGAAAGGGATGGAAAGCTCAATGGGTAAGGGACTACCAGTTAACCCATTAGTTGGGGGCCCCTCATCGTCTTTCAGACCCCCAATAATCTTTGGATAAATAGTTCCCTAAAGATATAGGCTGAAATAATTAAAAGGCACCAACTGAAGGGCAGGACTGAAATTTTCAAATGGTTTGCCTTTGATCTGATCTTCATGCCCAGTAAATATGACACAAGGTTTAGAAGCTGGACTGGAAATGGTCTTACCACGTACTGCCCACTCTTAAATCAAGGTAAGGTTTTGAGCTTCTAGGACCTTAAGGACAAATTTAACCTGCAAAATCAGGATCACTTTAGGTACTTACAAATCAGAGATGTTATTGGCAAGACATTTCCAAAAGACAACATCACAGTGGGAAAGGAAATCCTTGATATTTTTCAAAAAGCCTTTAAAGATGTGACTTACCAAAAAAAAGAAAAAGAAAAAAAAAACAAAGAAAAAAAAGATCTGAATTATATTTTTCCCTTCAAAATTTAAAAGGAGACCATACCCTGAATATGAAAGCAAAATGGGAAGCAGAGGGTAATTTCACAAGAACAGTGGAAGAATGGGACAGGATCTGCAAATAGCAATGGTTAATGGCAAGCTCCCCTCCTGGAGAGAATTCAGCTGGAAGAATGTGACTCGATTCTTCTATACTCCAGCGCAAAAGACTAACTACTGAAGTCAGACTGTTTGCTGGAGGTCTTGCACAAGGGCTTTGGCAAACCACTTTCACATTTTCTGCTGTTGTCCCTCTGTCGCTCCATTTTGGAGCAATGTCCACTGTGTCCTGGAGGCAGTTTTTAAGATGAAGATCAATTTTAATTTTAAAACCATGTACCTTGGTGATCTGGAAGAGCTCCACTGTGCAGAGTGATAAATACTTGGTAATGGTGTTGTTAGTGGCTTTCAAAAAGGCCTTGACCAGAAAATGGCTTGGGAAAGACACCCCAACCATAAATGAGTGGACTGACTTAGTGTACAAGGTATTCACAGTGGAGAGAATTACATTTAAACTAAGAACTCAAATTGACATATTTGATGACAACTGGTCAAAATGGCTTACCCATGTGTCAACTATAAGACCTGATTTTATATAGCTATGAATATGTTTATACGGGTTGGCGCAGACATGTACTTATTATATGTGTATGTGTGTATGCAGTATGTATCTATATACATGTATATGTACTAGATTTGTTGTTCATTTAAGAGATGGGGCCTCCCCTTTTGTTTTTTCCCCCGATTTTGCTTTTGTTTTGTTTTTTGTTTTTTTAGTGTGTGCTTTGTGTCCAGCTGGCACATACATGTATCTTTAAAATAAAATCTAATAAAAAGTAAATGACAAAAAACATAAAAAATAAAACCACGTGCCTATTATTATCTGGGTCCCCTTCAAAAACAGCTCTGACCCATTGAGGCATGAACTCTACAAGACCTCTGAAGGTATCTTCTGGTATCTGGCACCAAGACCTTAGCAACAGATATTTTAAGTCCTGTAAGTTGCAAGGTGGGGCTTCCATGGATGGACTTGTTTTTTTCTGCACATCTCATGCATGGATGCTTGTTCAGATTGAGATCGGGGGAATTTGGAGGCAAAGGCAACACCTGGAAGTCTTCTTCATGTTCCTCAAACAATTCCTTTCTCTTTTTTTTGGGGGGGGGGTTCTCTCACCGATTGTATCCGGCCAATTACCCCACACTTTCAACTGCTCCACCCCCTATGCCGATCCGGGGAGGACTGCCTCAAACCATTCCTGAACAATTTTTGCAGTGTGGCAGGGTGCATTATCCCGCTGAATGAGGAGTCATGAGGCAATACTGTTGCCATGAAGCTGTGTACTTGGTCTGCAACGATGTAGGTGGTATGTTTCAAACTAACACCCACATGAATGCCAGGACTCAAGGTTTCTCAGCAGAATATTCCCCACAGCATCACACTGCCTCTGCTGGCTTGCCTTCTTCCCATAGTGCATCTTGGTACCACCTCTTCCCCAGGCAAATTACCCACACGCACCTGGCCATCCACATGATATAAAAGAAAAAGTGATTTATCCGACCAGGCCACCTTCTTCCATTGCTCTGTGGTCCAGTTCTGACACTCATGTGCCCATTGTAGACGCTTCTGATGGTGGATAGGGGTCATCATTGGCACTCTGACTGGTCTGCGGCTATGCAGCCCCATATGCAGAAAACTGTGATGCACTGTGTTTTCTGACACCTGTCTATCATAGAAGCATAAACTTGTTCAGCAATTTGAGCTACAGTAGCTTTTCTGTGGGATCAGACTAGACAGGCTAGCCTTCGCTCCTCACGCGTATCAATGAGCCTTGATCACCCATGACCCTGTCGCCAGTTCATCGGTTTTCCTTCTTTGGACCACCTTTGCTAGGTACGGACAACTGCATATCGGGAACATCCCACAAGTCCTGCCATTTTGGAGATGCTCTGACCCGGTTATCTAGCCATTACAATTTGGCTCTTGCCAAACTAGCTCAGATCCTTACACTTGACCATTTTTCCTGCTTCCAACACATCAACTTCAAGAACTGACTGTTCACTTGCTGCCTAATATATCCCACCGCTTGACAGGTGTCATTGTAACGAGATAATCTTCCCACACTGCTGTGGGAAGATGGCTGCGTGAATTTGCATTTGCAGCGGCCTCACCCAGTGCCGGTGTCAGAAGATGGCGGCGCGAATTCATATTTGTGGCGGCCTCACCCAGTACTGTCCATGCAGGGTGTTTGTCCACGTCCACGTCTGCGTATAAGTTTTGTCTTTGTTTGATGGCTGGAAGGGCTGGTGCTGGATTGGCTGGGAGAGCGGGACAGGCTAAGCTAACTGCTAGCCCATGCAGGCCGGCAGTTCCAACAGTCATCCTGGCTGGCGTTCGTTCCCTTAGACAGTGATTTTTATTTAGTTTGGATATGTGCGTTAGTTTGGGTATGTGTGCTTTTGGATGTGTTTTTGTCTTTGTGTTGTACTGCTGTGGGCAGGGGAAACGGCATTTCATTTCATTTCATGTGCGCAAGTGCATGGAATGAAATGACAAATAAGTGTTCCTGATCCTGATAATCAGTTTGACTCGTTTACATGCCAGTGGTTTTCATGTTTTGGCTGATCGGTGTACATTATTGTTGTTTTTGGCAGTGATGTCAGAGAAGTAGGACCGCCGTGCATTTCTCCGCTCCAAATTATTAATGTGCAGTCTGTCTGTATAGATATCATAACGAACAGTAAGATTTGTTTTTCGCCAACTGTGTTCAGCTTTACGACACTCTCTCCTATTCTGACCAGCGTGACACATCTGCATGGAGGTCTTTTCTTACCAGAGACCACCTTCACCTCAGCGGGTACTGGCGTCGATAACATCTGTAATGTTAGAGTTCAAATAAGCTACAAGCTCGTTGCAAGAAAAGTATATACTTCATGCACGCAAACACACACACACACACACATATGTTTAAACACAAAAAGTGTGTGTGTGTGTGTGTGTGTGTGTGTGTGTGTTATGACATCGTGTGTGTGTTATGACATCAATGTAGTGACAGGGAACTGTAGACCACAGAATGTTGTTGGACAAAGTCAGAGATGTGAGCTATTTCCTTTCCCCCCCAACACACACACACACACACACACACACACACACACACACACACACACACACACACACACACACACACACACACACACCAAGCCCCCTGTGTCCCTCCGCTCTGATAGCTTCACCTTCTGTCTGTCCGCCTCACTGCCTTTCTTTCTATATTTCTACCCCTCTCTCTTTCTGCCAGTCTTTCTGCCTGTCTTTCTGCTCGTCCTTCTGCCTGTCTCTCCTCCTGCCGGTCTTTCTGCCAGTCTTTCTGCTTGTCCTTCTGCCAGTCTTTCTGCCTGTCTCTCCTCCTGCCGGTCTTTCTGCCAGTCTTTCTGCCCGTCGCTCCTCCTGCCGGTCTTTCTGCCAGTTTTTCTGCCTTTCTCTCCTCCTGCCAGTCTTTCTGCCTGTTTCTCCTCCTGCCGGTCTGTCTGCCTGTCGCTCCTCCTGCCGGTCTTTCTGACAGTTTTTCTGCCTTTCTCTCCTCCTGCCAGTCTTTCTGCCTGTCGCTCCTCCTGCCGGTCTTTCTGCCTTTCTCTCCTCCTGCCAGTCTTTCTGCCTGTCGCTCCTCCTGCCGGTCTTTCTGCCTGTCGCTCCTCCTGCCTGTCTTTCTGCCCGTCTCTCCTCCTGCCGGTCTTTCTGCCAGTTTTTCTGCCTTTCTCTCCTCCTGCCAGTCTTTCTGCCAGTTTTTCTGCCTTTCTCTCCTCCTGCCAGTCTTTCTGCCAGTTTTTCTGCCTTTCTCTCCTCCTGCCAGTCTTTCTGCCTGTCGCTCCTCCTGCCGGTCTTTCTGCCTGTTGCTCCTCCTGCCGGTCTTTCTGCCAGTTTTTCTGCCTTTCTCTCCTCCTGCCAGTCTTTCTGCCAGTCTTTCTGCCAGTTTTTCTGCCTTTCTCTCCTCCTGCCAGTCTTTCTGCCAGTTTTTCTGCCTTTCTCTCCTCCTGCCAGTCTTTCTGCCTGTCGCTCCTCCTGCCGGTCTTTCTGCCTGTTGCTCCTCCTGCCGGTCTTTCTACTAGTTTTTCTGCCAGCCTTTCTGCCTGTCGCTCCTCCTGCCGGTCTTTCTGCCAGTCTTTCTGCTAGTTTTTAGTTCAGGTTAGGTTGTATCATCAATGTGTGTAGGGTTAGAGGATGGGCTAGTTCAGGTTAGGTTGTATAATCAGAGTGTGTAGGGTTACAGATTAGCTCAAGTTAGGTTGTACAGTCAGAGTGTGTACAATTACAGGATGTGTTAGTTCAGGTTAGTTTGTATACTCAGAGTGTGTAGGGTTACAGGTTAGTTCTCCTTAGGTTGTATAATCAAAGTGTGTAGGGTTAGGGTTAGGGTTAGTTCAGGTTAAGTTTTATACTCACAGTGTGTAGGGTTAGAGGATGAATTAGTTCAGGTCAGGTTGTATAATCAGAGTGCGCAGGGTTAGAGGATGAATTAGTTCAGGTTAGGTTGTATAATCAGAGTGTGTAGGGTTAGAGGATGGGTTAGTTCAGGTTAGATTGTATAATCTGAGTGTGTAGGGTTAAAGGTTAGTTCAGGTTAGGTTGTATAATCAGAGTATGTAGGGTAAGAGGATGGGTTAGTTCAAGTTAGGTTGTATAATCAGAGTGTGTAGGGTTACAGGTTAGTTCAGGTTAGGTTGTATAATCAGAGTGTGTAGGGTTAGAGGATGGGTTAGTTCAGGTTAGGTTGTATAATCAGAGTATGTAGGGTTACAGATTAGTTCGGGTTAGGTTATATAATCAGAGTGTGTAGGGTTAGAGGATGGGTTAGTTCAGGTTAGATTGTATAATCTGAGTGTGTAGGGTTACAGGTTAGTTCGGGTTAGGTTGTATAATCAGAGTATGTAGGGTAAGAGGATGGGTTAGTTCAAGTTAGGTTGTATAATCAGAGTGTGTAGGGTTACAGTTTAGTTCAGGTTAGGTTGTATAATCAGAGTGTGTAGGGTTAGAGGATGGGTTAGTTCAGGTTAGGTTGTATAATCAGAGTATGTAGGGTTACAGATTAGTTCGGGTTAGGTTATATAATCAGAGTGTGTAGGGTTAGAGGATGGGTTAGTTCAGGTTAGATTGTATAATCTGAGTGTGTAGGGTTACAGGTTAGTTCGGGTTAGGTTGTATAATCAGAGTATGTAGGGTAAGAGGATGGGTTAGTTCAAGTTAGGTTGTATAATCAGAGTGTGTAGGGTTACAGTTTAGTTCAGGTTAGGTTGTATAATCAGAGTGCGTAGGGTTAGAGGATGGGTTAGTTCAGGTTAGGTTGTATAATCAGAGTATGTAGGGTTACAGGTTAGTTCGGGTTAGGTTGTATAATCAGAGTATGAAGGGTTAGAGGATGGGTTAGTTCAGGTTAGGTTGTATAATCAGAGTATGTAGGGTTACAGGTTAGTTCGGGTTAGGTTGTATAATCAGAGTATGTAGGGTAAGAGGATGGGTTAGTTCAAGTTAGGTTGTATAATCAGAGTGTGTAGGGTTACAGGTTAGTTCAGGTTAGGTTGTATAATCAGAGTGTGTAGGGTTAGAGGATGGGTTAGTTCAGGTTAGGTTGTATAATCAGAGTATGTAGGGTTACAGGTTAGTTCGGGTTAGGTTGTATAATCAGAGTATGTAGGGTTGGAGGATGGGTTAGCTCAAGTTAGGTTGTATAATCAGAGTGTGTAGGGTTACAGGTTAGTTCGGGTTAGGTTGTATAATCAGAGTATGTAGGGTTACAGGGTAGTTCAGGATAGGTTGTATAATCAGAGTGTGTAGGGTTAGGTTGTATACTCAGAGTGTGTAGAATTAGAGGTTAGTTCAGATTAGGTTGTTTACTCAGAGTGTGTAGGGTTAGGCTGTTTACTCAGAGTGTGTAGGGTAAGATTGTATTCTCAGAGTGTGTAGGGTTAGGTTGTATTCTCAGTGTGTAGGGTTAGGTTGTATACTCAGAGTGTGTAGGGTTAGGTTGTATTCTCAGAGTGTGTAGGGTTAGGTTGTATTCTCGGAGTGTGTAGGGTTAGAGGATGGGTTAGTTCAGGTTGTATACTGCCAGGGAAGTGCCTACAGCTTCATGTGTAACAGGCACGTAGTGGAAGCTAAGTAGAAAACCCTGCGTGCAGTGTTGTACCATGACCAGCTGTCTGCTCCAATCAAAGAAACCTGCTGTTGGACATCGTGTTTGATAGAAGATGAGGGTGTGTGTACTTGTATGACATACGACGTTGACCATGTAGGGTTTTAGCACAACAGCTGGCTACTTGGACGTCTTACCATTAGCTGCCATTAGCTAACAGCGTAGTGATCCCAGCCTTCACTCTGGCTTAAGGTTGTTAAAATGCTTTGATTATTCATTACAGTACCTTTTACTTTTGTGCTCAAGTGCTTTTCCAGGGTTGTACATGAAGATGGGCTTTAAAAAGTGTGTTTCAGTGATTTGGGGGTTTAATCACACACTGAACAAAGAGTGGTCTCCTTCACATGAATTTTGATCACACACTGAACAAAGAGTGGTCTCCTTCACATGAACTTTGATCACACACTGAACAAAGAGTGGTCTCCTTCACATGAACTTTGATCACACACTGAACAAAGAGTGGTCTCCTTCACATGAACTTTGATCACACACTGAACAAAGAGTGGTCTCCTTCACATGAACTTTGATCACAAACTGAACAAAGAGTAGTCGCCTTCACATAAACTTTGATCACACACTGAACAAAGAGTGGTCTCCTTCACATGAACTTTGATCACACACTGAACAAAGAGTGGTCTCCTTCACATGGACTTTGATCATGCACTGAAAAAAGAGTGGTCTCCTTCATATGAACTTTGATCACACACTGAACAAAGAGTGGTCTCCTTCATATGAACTTTGATCACACACTGAACAAAGAGTGGTCTCCTTCACATGAACTTTGATCACACACTGAACAAAGAGTGGTCTCCTTCACATGAACTTTGATCACACACTGAACAAAGAGTGGTCTCCTTCACATGAACTTTGATCACACACTGAACAAAGAGTGGTCTCCTTCACATGGACTTTGATCATGCACTGAAAAAAGAGTGGTCTCCTTCATATGAACTTTGATCACACACTGAACAAAGAGTGGTCTCCTTCATATGAACTTTGATCACACACTGAACAAAGAGTGGTCTCCTTCATATGAACTTTGATCACACACTGAACAAAGAGTAGTCTCCTTCACATGAACTTTGATCACACACTGAACAAAGAGTAGTCGCCTTCACATAAACTTTGATCACACACTGAACAAAGAGTGGTCTCCTTCACATGAACTTTGATCACACACTGAACAAAAAGTGGTCTCCTTCACATGGACTTTGATCATGCACTGAAAAAAGAGTGGTCTCCTTCATATGAACTTTGATCACACACTGAACAAAGAGTGGTCTCCTTCATATGAACTTTGATCACACACTGAACAAAGAGTGGTCTCCTTCACATGAACTTTGATCACACACTGAGCAAAGAGTGGTCGCCTTCACATAAACTTTGATCACACACTGAACAAAGAGTGGTCTCCTTCACATGAACTTTGATCACACACTGAACAAAGAGTGGTCTCCTTCACATGAACTTTGATCACACACTGAACAAAGAGTGGTCTCCTTCATATGAACTTTGATCACACACTGAACAAAGAGTGGTCTCCTTCACATGAACTTTGATCACACACTGAGCAAAGAGTGGTCGCCTTCACATAAACTTTGATCACACACTGAACAAAGAGTGGTCTCCTTCACATGAACTTTGATCACACACTGAACAAAGAGTGGTCTCCTTCACATGAACTTTGATCACACACTGAACAAAGAGTGGTCTCCTTCATATGAACTTTGATCACACACTGAACAAAGAGTGGTCTCCTTCATATGAACTTTGATCACACACTGAACAAAGAGTGGTCTCCTTCACATGGACTTTGATCATGCACTGAAAAAAGAGTGGTCTCCCTCACATGAACTTTGATCACACACTGAACAAAGAGTGGTCTCCTTCACATGGACTTTGATCATGCACTTAAAAAAGAGTGGTCTCCCTCACATTAACTTTGATCACACACTGAACAAAGAGTGGTCTCCTTCACATGGACTTTGATCATGCACTGAAAAAAGAGTGGTCTCCCTCACATTAACTTTGATCACACACTGAGCAAAGAGTGGTCTCCCTCACATTGACTTTGATGACACGCTGAACAAAGAGTGGTCTCCTTCACATGAACGCACTAATAAGACAATGATAGAAAGAAGACTTGAATAACATAGTAACACACAACATGGCTGATCTTTCTACCACTTCAAAGGCAGTACAAACATCTCCATGAAAATAAATTATTCTATAAAGCTTCTATAAATAAAGATAATACATGTTACCATACTAGATACAGTGAGTACCCAGTAGTACTGTGGTATTGTGCAGTATTGAGCCATAAGATAATACATGTTACTATGCTACATACAGTGAGTATGCAGTAGTACTGTGGTACCGTGCAGTATTGAGCCATAAGGTAATACATGTTTCTATGCTGGATACAGTAAGTAGGCAGTAGTACTGTGGTATTGTGCAGTATTGAGCCATAACATAACATAATGCATGTTACTATGCTAGATACAGTGATTATGCAGTAGTACTGTGGTATTGTGCAGTATTGACCCATAGCATAATACATGTTACTATGCTAGATACAGTGAGTATGCAGTAGTACTGTGGTATTGTTTAGTATGAGCCATCAGATAATACATGTTACTATGCAAGATACAGTGAGTACGCAGTAGTACTGTGGTACTGTGCAGTATTGAGTCATAAGCACAGGGACAGTCAGTTGAGTTGAGAAGTCTCAAGTTTCTCTCTGAAATCTCAAAGCAGCCAAACACTCCACAGTAGAAATCACCTGCTAGACACATCCCAGTGTGTGTGTGTGTGTGTGTGTGTGTGTGCGTGTGTGCGTGTGCCTGTGCCTGTATGTGTGTGTGTGCGTGTGTGTATGTGTGTTCCCAGAGAGGTCTGAGTGTGTATGTGTGTATTTGTGTACTTCCAGAGAAATGTGAATGTGTGTGTGTATATGTAGCGATCTGAGTGTGTTTTTTAGGATCACATCTCAATCCAAATGCCAAGTTTTCTTCTGATACTGCCACAGCCTAGCTACTTTGTTCGTGTGTGCCAAATGTGTACATATAAGTGTCAGTGTGTCTGAGTGTCTCCCTGAGGATGATGTCCAGTGAGCGGTGATACTCTCAAATAACACACACTTGTCATGTGGCCATGCCCACAGCTATAAAATCAAGACAGACAGATAAATAGTGTCCAGTGATTTAACTATATTTCCCAAATCTGTAATCCTCAGCTCTCTGATTATTCCTTTGTTCTCAAAGCCATCAGAGGAGGACAAGTGCAGGACACTACTGCCTCTTACTCATGTTGTTGTGTCCTGACTACATCCTTACTCGTGTTGTTGTGTCCTGACCACATCCTCACTCGTTTTACTGTGTCCTGACTACATCCTTACTTGTCTTGTTGTGTCCTGACTACATCCTTACTAGTCTTGTGGTGTCCTGACTACATCCTTACCTGTCTTGTTGTGTGCTGACTACATCCTTACCTGTCTTGTTGTGTCCTGACTACATCCTTACTTGTCTTGTTGTGTCCTGACTACATCCTTACTTGTCTTGTAGTGTCCTGACTACAACCTTACTCATCTTGTTGTGTCCTGACTACATCCTTACTTGTCTTGTTGTGTCCTGACTACATCCTTACTTGTCTTGTAGTGTCCTGACTACAACCTTACTCATCTTGTTGTGTCCTGACTATATCCTTACCTGTCTTGTTGTGTCCTGACTACATTCTTACTCGTGTTCTTGTGTTCTGACAACAACTTTACTCAAGTTGTTGTGTCCTGACTACATGCTTACTCATGTTGATGTGTCCTGACTACATCCTTTTCTTGTTGTGTCCTGACTACATCCTTACTCGTGTTCTTGTGTCCTGACTACATCTTTACTCAACTTGTTGTGTCCTGACTACATCCTTACTCGTGTTGTTGTGTCCTGACTACATCCTTACTAGTCTTGTGGTGTCCTGACTACATCCTTACCTGTCTTGTTGTGTCCTGACTACATCCTTACCTGTCTTGTTGTGTCCTGACTACATCCTTACTTGTCTTGTAGTGTCCTGACTACAACCTTACTCATCTTGTTGTGTCCTGACTACATCCTTACTTGTCTTGTTGTGTCCTGACTACATTCTTACTCGTGTTCTTGTGTCCTGACAACATCCTTTTTTTTAAGCAATATATTTATTGAATTTTGTTTGCAAATTACATCAAAACAAGTAATAGCACAGTGCAGCAAACTTGACTACATCCTTACTCATGTTGATGTGTCCTGACTACATCCTTGTCTTGTAGTGTCCTGACTACAACCTTACTCATCTTGTTGTGTCCTGACTACATCTTTACTCGTTTTGTTGTGTCCTGACTACATCCTTACTAGTCTTGTGGTGTCCTGACTACATCCTTACCTGTCTTGTTGTGTCCTGACTACATCCTTACCTGTCTTGTTGTGTCCTGACTACATCCTTACATGTCTTGTTGTGTCCTGACTACATCCTTACTAGTCCTGTGGTGTCCTGACTACATCCTTACCTGTCTTGTTGTGTCCTGACTACATCCTTACCTGTCTTGTTGTGTCCTGACTACATCCTTTCTCATGTTGATGTGTCCAGACTACATCCTTACCCGTCTTGTTGTGTCCTGACTACATCTTTACTCATTTTGTTGTGTCCTGACTACATCCTTACTAGTCTTGTTGTGTCCTGACTACATCCTTACTTGTCCTGTTGTGTCGTGACTACATCTTTACCTGTCTTGTTGTGTCCTGACTACATCCTTACTCATGTTGATGTGTCCTGACTACATTCTTACTTGTCTTGTTGTGTCCTGACTACATCCTTACTCGTGTTGTTGTGTCCTGACTACATCCTCACTCATTTTGTTGCGTCCTTACTACATCCTTACTCGTCTTGTTGTGTCCTGACTACATCCTTTCCTGTCTTGTTGTGTCCCGACTACAACCCGTCTTGTTGTGTCCTGACTACATCCTTATTCATCTTGTTGTGTCCTGACTACATCCTTACTCATGTTGATGAGTCCTGACAACATCCTTACTCATCTTGTTGTGTCCTGACTACATCCTTACGCATGTTCTTGTGTCCTGACTACATCCTTACTTGTCTTGTTGTGTCCTGACTACATCCTTACCCGTCTTGTTGTCTCCTGACTACATCCTTACCCGTCTTGTTGTCTCCTGACTACATCCTTACTTGTGTTGTTGTGTCCTGACTACATCCTTACTCGTGCTGTTGTGTCCTGACTACATCCTTACTCGTCTTGTTGTGTCCTGACTACATCCTTACTCGTCTTGTTGTGTCCTGACTACATCCTCACTTGTCTTGTTGAGTCCTGACTACATCCTTACTCATCTTGTGTCCTGACTACATCCTTACCTGTCTTGTAGTGTCCTGACTACATCCTTACTCGTGTTGTTTTGTCCTGACTACATCCTTACTCGTGTTGTTGTGTCCTGACTACATCCTTACTCGTGTTGTTGTGTGTCGTGACTACATCCTTACTCATCTTGTTGTGTCGTGACTACATCCTTACTCGTGTTGTTGTGTCCTGACTACATCCTTACTCATGTTGTTGTGTGTCCTGACTACATCCTTACTTGTCTTGTTGTGTCCTGACTACATCCTTACTCATGTTGTATCAGCTCTCACATGTCGCTTTGGATAAAAGCCTCTATTAAATCAAATAATAAATGAAAAATTTTGACCTAGTGGGAAGAGTTACCTACAAAATTAGTGTGTGTGTGTGTGTATGTAAGTATATATATATATATATATATATATATATATATATATATATATACACACTCACTGGCCACTTTATTAGGTACACCTTGCTAGTACCGGGTTGGACCCCCTTTTGCCTTCAGAACTGCCTTAATCCTTCGTGGCATAGATTCAACAAGGTACTGGAAACATTCCTCAGAGAGTTTGGTCCATATTGACATGATAGCATCACGCAGTTGCTGCAGATTTGTCGGCTGCACATCCATGATGCGAATCTCCCGGTCCACCACATCCCAAAGGTGCTCTATTGGATTGAGATCTGGTGACTGTGGTGGCCATTTGAGTACAGTGAACTCATTGTCATGTTCAAGAAACCAGTCAGATGATTCGAGCTTTATGACATGGCGCGTTATCCTGCTGGAAGTAGCCATCAGAAGATGGGAACACTGTGGTCATAAAGGGATGGACATGGTCAGCAACAATACTCAGGTAGGCTGTGGCGTTGACACGATGCTCAATTGGTACTAAGGGGCCCAAAGTGTGCCAAGAAAATATCCCCCACACCATTACACCACCACCACCACCAGCCTGAACCGTTGATACAAGGCAGGATGGATCCATGCTTTCATGTTGTTGACGCCAAATTCTGACCCTACCATCCGAATGTCGCAGCAGAAATCGAGACTCATCAGACCAGGCAACGTTTTTCCAATCTTCTATTGTCCAATTTTGGTGCGCCTGTGCGAACTGTAGCCTCAGTTTCCTGTTCTTAGCTGACAGGAGTGGCACCCGGTGTGGTCTTCTGCTGCTGTAGCCCATCTGCCTCAAGGTTCGACGTGTTGTGCGTTCAGAGATGCTCTTCTTCATACCTCGGTTGTAATGAGTGGTTATTTGACTTACTGTTGCCTTTCTATCAGCTCGAACCAGTCTGGCCATTCTCCTCTGACCTCTGGCATCAACAAGGCATTTTTGCCCACAGAACTGCCGCTCACTGGATATTTTCTCTTTTTCGGACCATTCTCTGTAAACCCTAGAGATGGTTGTGCGTGAAAATCCCAGTAGATCAGCAGTTTCTGAAATACTCAGACCAGCCCGTCTGGCACCAACAACCATGCCACATTCAAAGTCACTTAAATCACCTTTCTTCCCCCTTCTGATGCTCGGTTTGAACTGCAGCAGATCGTCTTGACCATGTCTACATGCCTAAATACATTGAGTTGCTGCCATGTGATTGCCTGATTAGAAATTTGCGTTAACGAGCAGTTGGACAGGTGTGCCTAATAAAGTGGCCGGTGAGTGTATATATTAACTTTACCTTGACAAACTAACATGTGTTTTGCTTTATGTGTATTTCGTATCGGACATTGCTGTAGAGCAAAAGCTCAGATTATATCCAACGTTATGTGTATGCATCTCCTATGTCCTAACAGAGGAAGGCGACCTTTCAACTACAGAGACTGTATTTCAAGAGACACTCAAATAAATGTTCAAGACCTACCAAATTGCCTCAAGCGAAGGAGTTCAAGTATCTCAGGGTCTTGTTCACGAGTGAGGGTAGGATGGAGCGGGAGATTGACAGGCAGATTGGTGCAGCATCAGCAGTAATGTGGACGTTGTACCAGACCGTTTTGGTGAAGAAGGAGCTTAGCCGGAAGGCAAAGCTCTCAATTTATCAGTCAATCTTTGTTCCAACCCTCACCTATGGTCATTTGCTTTGGGTAGTGACCAAAAGGATGAGATCACGGATACAAGCGGCTAAAATTAATTTCCTCCATAAGGTATCTGGGCTCAGCCTTAGAGATAGGGTGAGGAGCTTGGACATCAGGAGGGAGCTTGGAGTAGAACCGCTGCATTGAACCTTCGCATTGAAAGAAGCCAGTTGAGGTGGTTCGGGCATCTGATTAGGATGCCTCCATGGCGCCTTCCTTTGGAGGTTTACCGGGCATGGCCAACTGGGAGGAGACCCCGGGGTAGACCCAGAACTTGCTGGAGGGACTACATATCCAATCTGGCCTGGGAACACCTTAGGATCCCCCAGGAGGAGCTGGAGGGCGTTGCTGGGGACAGGGACATCTGGAGGGCCCTACTTAGCTTGCTGCCACCGCGACCCGACCCCGGAGAAGCAGTTGTTGACTGAATGAATGAATGACCTACCAAATTACATGGGGAACTGAATACTGGTGTGACGTTGTGACTGGATCTAGACTGCGGTCGAAGGATGATGATGATGGGTTTTTTTTTTCAAAACTTGTTTGGTTTTTGCAAAGCTCAAAATTGTCAAATTATTTTCCTGATAGGCCAGTTGCAAGAACTGTTAGGAAGAAGAAGATATTCATTTTAACATTATTTTATGAGAGGATTGAGTTCTTGTTTCTGTTGCTTGGTGAATAAACTCATCTTAGTAAGTTTGGAAATGTATTTAAAAAACAGCAATTAGTGAAATTATTTTGCTTTGGTTCTCTCAAAACTGATTCCCATTTCCTGTCGAAGTTCTGTTGACATCCTATGGGATTCCTTGACAAATGTGACAATAGTGATTGAAAAGTGGAATATAGAAAATGGCTATTAAACACTTTTATGGCTTAACAACACCTGGTGTACACCTCTCCAACCCTCCTCTGATTCTCATCCTCAGATTTTTCCCTTTTTTTTCCACTGAGTTTTTCCACATCTGTATTGAAGGTCTAAGGTTCTCCTGGTCCTCCACTTAAATGTGGTGTAGAAGCTTGCGTGTACTAATGATCCCAAGAGCTATGGCATCTGGAGCTTGGCTACTGGTGGGATCACCCAAGGTGGGTGACACAAGGGGGAGGTTCCAGATGAAGCACGATCCAACAAAGACCTCAACAGCGGAACTGGCAGAATAAAATGCCAGTGAATGCTGCAACAGAGGGTGGTCCCTAATTGTCTTGGTTCTCCATGCCATCGGACTCTGGCCACCCCCTGCCAAGGACCATGTTGTGGCTGCAGACGCATCAGCCACGTAAAAAGCTGTCACACGCAGGCATCCTCCCATTATGCAGCTACAGGATCAGCCCCCTGATCCTGGAGGGGGGATCACCTGAAGACCCAAAGGGACCCAGAGGGAGGATGGTCATAATTGACCCTGCGTGACCGCCGATGATGATGATGGTGTGCTGAGTGTTGTTGTTCACCGTAACTACCTGTTCTTAGACAAAGTCATGGAAATGGAAATGTATAGCCCAATGAGGTCGTAACTTTGATGAAGGGCTACATGAACAAATGACTCATTATTCCTTAGCAGTTTCACCTGTTTCTTATTAACACGGTAGCCTATCATAATCTTGACCTGAACCATCACAACCAATCGACTACTGGAGACAGTAAATACCATTATCTTTCAGCCCTTATGACAAGAGGATGTTGCGAACCATGAGAAAACAAGAGATCACATGTCAGATTTCCAATTTTCTTTGTATTGTCACCAGACAGCTTCGGTCCCTTGAATGTTGAAATTGGAAATGAGAAACACAGGGCACCATTCACAAAGGAGAGACAAATGTCCTGTGTAATTTCTCACTTGTTGCACAAGCTCATTTGCTTTATGTGATCTAATCCAAAAGATGGAACTTTGTTGCAAAATATTTCTTTCTCCTGTTACAGTACAGCAGAACAGCATCATTTGTCAGTGACACTGGGCTCTGACCTCCTTACCCTTAAAGATGTCTGATGGTGTTATTACCCTTTATTATGCACGATGGGATTATTATTTATTAGGAATGACAGGGTTATTCGGGGTTATTACCCTTTCTTTGACCAGATAGGGAGGAAACGCAAGGTGAAGAGGGCATGGCGGAATTCAAACCCAGGACGCTGTGATTAGGCCTGAGCCTACACGATAGATGCCTAAACCAGTGGGACGCCATGCTCTGAGATGATCTAACCATCAACACTTAAAGAAAACTCACCTAAAACCTAAAACCGGTGGGACCTCATGCTCTGACAGGATCTAACCATCAAAACCTCAAGAAAACTCACCTAAAACCAGTGGGACCTCATGCTCTGAGATGATCTAACCATCAAAACCTCAAGAAAACTCACCTAAAACCTAAAACTGGTGGGACCTCATGCTCTGAGATGATCTAACCATCAAAACCTCAAGAAAACTAACATAAAACATAAAACCAGTGGGACCTCATGCTCTGAGATGATCTAAAAAATCAAAACCTCAAGAACACACCTAAAACCTAAAACCTGTGGGACCTCATGCTCTGACATTATCTAACCATCAAAACCTCAAGAACACACCTAAAACCTAAAACCTGTGGGACCTCATGCTCTGACATGATCTAACTATCAAAACCTCAAGAAAACTCACCTAAAACTAGTGGGACCTCATGCTCTGAGATGATCTAACCATCAAAACCTCAAGAAAACTCACCTAAAACCTAAAAAAAATACGACGGTGGGACCCAAACTGACCCTGAGCATGGACACTTCACACACACACACACACACACACACACACACACACACACACACACACACACACACACACACACACACACACACACACACACACAGAGCCCCCTCGATAATGAAAGTCTTGCACATTTAAAACAGAACTTGAGGAAGACAGTCAGCCAGCTAACCGGACAGACAGAAACACAGTTTAATCCTACCTCTTGATGGTTGCTCCAGTAAAATCAGTGTGTGTAGCGTTGCTGCTTGTTCTCTATCTATGTTGCTGTCTATATGTACGTCTGTCTGTCTGTCTGTGTGTGTCTGATTGGAGTGTTCTACA
Organism: Lampris incognitus; assembly: GCF_029633865.1. NCBI lineage: Eukaryota > Metazoa > Chordata > Actinopteri > Lampriformes > Lampridae > Lampris > Lampris incognitus. The sequence goes on from NC_079220.1 coordinate 538,477, forward strand.
GCTGTGTGGTGACTGCCATCTGGCCTCGCCTCACTGCTGAAATCTGAGAGGCAAGTGCAGGTACTGTGTCATGACACACACACGCGCGCGCGCACACACACACACACACATGCACGCACGCACGCACACACAAACATTCACAGGCTTACTCTACCATGAATTCACATGCTCATCAGATCTTATATTAATAAAAATATATTAACAATAATTAATTTAGAGTAATGCTAGAATCTACAACTACTACTGCTACTTTTGAATGCTACTGTTAGGGGGCGCCACAGTGGATCATCCGTTTCCATCTCTTCCTGTCCTCTGCCTCTTTCTCTGTCACACCAGCCACCTGCATGTCCTCCCTCACCACATCCATAAACCTCCTCTTTGGCCTCCGTCCTCCCCTCTTACCCGGCAGCTCCATATTCAGCATCCTTCTCCCAATATACCCAGCATCTCTCCTCCACACATGTCCAAACCATCTCAATCTTGTCTCTCTTGCTTTGTCTCCAAACCGTCCAACCTGAACTGTCCCTCTAATATATTCGTTCCTAATCCTGTCTTTCTTCATCACTCCCAATGAAAATCTTATCATCTTCAACTCTGCCACCTCCAGCTCCTCCTCCTGTCTTTTCGTCAGTGCCACTGTCTCCAAAACATACAACATAGCTGGTCTCACAACCATCTTGTAAACCTTCCCTTTAACTCTTGCTGGTACCCTTCTGTCGCAATTCACTCCTGATACTCTTCTCCACCCACTCCACGCTGCCTGCACTCTCTTCTTCACCTATCTTCTGCACTCCCCGTTACTTTGGACAGCTGACCCCAAGTATTTAAACTCATGCCTTCGTCACCTCTACTCCTTGCATCCTCAACATTCCACTGTCCTCCCTCTCATTCTTGTAAATGTATTCCGTCTTACTCTTACTGACTTTCATTCCTCTTCTTTCCAGTGCATACCTCCACCTCTCCAGGCTCTCCCCCACATGCACCCTACTCTCACTACCGATCACAATGTCATCTGCAAACGTCATCATCCACAGAGACTCCTGCCGGCTGCCCCATTGCACAGCCGTGTTTCTGTCTGTAAAACTGACCAACCTCAGCCCAGCCCAGATTTGCCAACTACTGGACCTTTGCCTGAACACTACATATTTCCAATTCAGGGGCCAGTTTTACAGACAGAAACATGGCTGTGCTATGGGCTCACCAGTATCTCCCATTGTGGCCAACTTATATATGGAAGAGGTAGAACACAGGGCCCTGAACTCCTTCAGAGGAACACCTCCGAACCACTGGTTCAGATATGTGGACAACATGTTGTGACTTATTTGGTCACATGATTGAGTTGAATAGTAGTTCAATAATTAGTTCATGAAAACAAGTGAATTGTATTGTTTATTTGATTGATTATTCTATTGAATACATGATTAGAGATATGATTGATTACTATATGTGATACATGATTACAGAAATATTATTTGTGATGTTAAAAAGAATAGATCGAATGTTCAGATCGCACAGTTCATATTAGAAAAGCCTACTGTATTTCGTAATGTAAAACTCTAACTCCCAGCAGGCTTAGCGACAAGGAAACAGGAAGTTTATTCGGTTGACAGTCGAGACTCGTGCGAGAGCAGTGCGCTCAGAGATTAGCAAGAAAAACGTTACCATTAGCTTTGTCGAATGTATGTCTGCAACCATTTTCATATAAAGAAGCTTCGTTTTATAATCCGGTTTTTGTGGTCTTTGCTGTTCGAGAAGGGAATATAATTCCTACATTTTTTGGTGCCGAAACCCGGGAGATATGGACATTGAGAACCCCGACGAGAACGCAGCTCAGGCTGCTGAAATGGCGGACCAAGAACTCCGGAGCGATATGGAAAGAATAAAACGAAAGCGCGGTACCATACAAGGTGGTGCTACAAGAATTCTGAACCAGATTGACATGGAAATGGTAAAAGAAGACCCAGACATTGATCGCTTGACAACTTTATTGGATGCTATGGGCGTTAAAGAAGACAGTTTGTTCAAACTGGACAGAGGAATAGAACAGCTAACAGAGATGGACGACTTGGAGGCTGAGATTGAAACTGCGGAGCAGTACAGGGAGCGCGTGGTCATGACAAGAAGCCGCGCGCAACGGATGATAAGAAAAAATGAAGAACAGAACCAAGCAGCAAGACCACAGCGGGTGAGTGATGCTAACTCAAATGACTCAGCCAGATCCTCACAGAGACAATCAGTAAAATTACCGAGGCTGGTCATTGAAAGATACAATGGAGATGTTAGCATGTGGCAAGAGTTCTGGAGCCAGTATGAGACTGCTATTCACAACAATGATGCACTTTGCAAACAAGAGAAGTATACCTACCTGAAAACTTACCTCACAGGACCGGCTGCAAAGGCAATAGCAGGACTGACTTTAACAAATGACAATTATGATGCTGCAGTCACCTTGCTACAAAGCAGATTTGGAAGAAGAGATCTAGTGATCAGCGCTCACATGTCAAAGCTCCTGAATCTAACTCCTGTGAAGAAATCCTCCGACGTGAATGCACTGAGGCAGCTATATGATGAATGTAACATTCAAATAAGGAGCTTGGAGTCACTGGGTGTAGTGTCAGAAACCTACGGAAGCCTGCTATGCCCAATCCTGCTACAGATGATTCCAGATGACGTAGCTCTTGAATATAGTCGTCAGAGGGGAGTGGATGATGAATGGAAGGTCTCTGAAATAGTGACATTCCTACAGAAGGAGGTTCAGAGCAGAGAACGAGCACTACAGATGACAAAGTCAACGACGCCCAGCCCACAGAAATCAGAGAGCAAGCCATGGAAGCAAGCATGCTCATCCAGCGAGGCCAAAGTGAAGAGACCCAGCATGCAGTCCGCCGCTGCTCTGCACACAGCCAGTCAGAAGACACACAACTGTATATTCTGTGACAGTGCAGAACATAGATCAGAACAGTGCCCAGACCGCAACGTTGCGGAAAGAAAAGAAAAGATCAAGAAAATGGGAAGATGCTTTGTATGCTTGGGACAGAAACACATCGCTAAGAACTGTAAGGAGAAGGATGTGTCATGTGCAACGTGTGGGAGAAGACATCACATTGCTGTATGCCTGGGCAAGAAAGAAGATGTGGGGGCAGTGGTGCAGCCCACCGCTACCTCTGGAGGCACTCTAGCCTCTGCCTGCTCAGTCATTCCTCAGTCAGTGAAGATGAAACCAGATGGACAGAACACTGTGCTTCTGCAAACAGCTAAAGCATGGGTGGAAGGCCCAGGGGGCAAGAAGATAGCTGGTTGCTTACTAGACGGGGCAGTCAGAGAAGCTTCATACATGAGACACTGGTGAAGAGCCTGAAGTTACCAGTAATCAGACAAGAGACACTAACCCTTCACACGTTTGGCTCCTCTGCCCCAACCGTATCACAACGCAACACAGTGAAAGTCATCTTGAGGAACGTCTGGGACAGCCAGCAGAAAATTGAAATTGAGGCCATCGAAACACCCCAGGTGTGCTCAGAAGTGATGAAGGTTCCAGGAGATCATATCCAACAGGAACTGGAGAGAAAGGGACTGAAACTAGCAGACTTCCCAGAAAATGAAGATGGTCCTGAGCTCTCCATCCTCATAGGAGCAGATTACTACTGGCAAATAGTATCGGGACGACTGGAGAGACTGACGGAGACTTTGGTTGCTCTGGAGAGCACCTTTGGATGGTCTGTCCAGGGACCAGTGTCGATGTCGAGCATCTCTGTGGCAACATCCATGTTCATCCACACAGATGAAGACACACTTGTCTCCACGCAGCTGAAGGCATTCTGGGAAATGGAGTCTCTGGGTATCACAAGCGAGAAACAACAGAACCCAGAAGAAGAAGAGGCTCTACAGATGTTCGAGAGAACAACAACTTTCAAACAGGGGTGATACCAGGTGGAGTTGCCATGGAGACAAGAAAGCACAGAACTCCAGGACAACTACAGAATCGCCAAGAAAAGATTTGAAGGCCTGAAGAAAAGACTAAAGAAGGACGTGACATTGTACAGCAGGTACAACGAAGTAGTGGAGGACTACTTACAACAGGACATGGCGGAGGACGTGCCAAAGGACGACACAACACACAATGTGAAATACTACTTACCTCACCATGCAGTACTCCGAGAGGACAAGGCGACGACGAAACTGCGAGTAGTGTTTGACGCTTCCTCCCATGAAGATGGCAGTCCGTCTCTAAACGACTGTCTACTCACCGGACCCAATCTGAACCTAGACATCCTCGACGTCCTGATTAAGTTCAGACAACATGGGATTGCCTACATGGCTGACATAACGAAGGCTTTCCTACAGATCTCCATAGCAGAGAAGGACAGAGACGCTGTGAGATTCCTGTGGCTCACCGGGCCACCAAAAGGAGAAGAGAATGAGGAGCCGCGAGTGCTGAGGATGACCCGAGTGGTGTTCGGAGCTTCCCCGAGCCCATTCTTTCTCGCCGCCACAATCAGGAAGCACCTGAAACAATATGAAACGGAACATCCCCAAGTTGCAGAGACATTGAGTGAGTCACTTTATGTAGACGATTTTATTGCAAGTTCACACAATGTTGGTGAGGCCTACTCTGTGACAACAACCGCCAAGCAAATGCTGTCCACAGCAGGCATGGAACTCTGCAAGTGGATGACCAATTCTCCTGAGCTGAAAAGGAAATGGGAGGAGAACGAAACTGGCCACACGATGGCGCCAGAGGAGCACGCAGCCGTGCTGAAGGTGTTGGGCTTGGTATGGAGACCAGAGACTGATGACTTCACGTTCGACCCACAGCCTCTGGTGGACATTCTGAAACGAAAAGAGAATACGAAGAGGAGTGTTCTGCAGTCGTCTGCTCGCATCTATGACCCGCTAGGGTTCCTGACTCCCTTCACAGTCAGAGTCAAGTGCATCTTTCAAGAAATGGGGGAAAGAGGACTCTCCTGGGACGAGGAGCTACCGCCGGACCTGACTCGAGAATGGCAGCAGTGGTGTTTAGAGCTACCTCAGCTTCATCTGCTCACTATTCCACGGTGGTACAGCATAGACATGCATCCGCAGAACAGCGACATCGTGAAACTACATGTGTTCTGTGATGCCAGTGAAAAGGCTTACAGCGCTGTAGCTTACCTGCAAGGTACAACACAAGACGGAGAACTTACCTCGAGCTTGGTCGCATCCAAATCCAGGGTAGCCCCTCTCAAGAAGATGACGCTGCCACGCCTGGAGCTCATGGGAGCTGTGATTGGAGCGAGACTAGCCTGCCACCTGATGACCACACTGAACATGGAACAGAAACAGGTCAGAATGTGGACAGATTCCATGATAACGCTGCACTGGATCTGCAGCTCAGCTCAGAAGTGGAAACAGTTTGTCGCAAACAGAGTGACCGAGATCCAGTCCTTGACCAACCCAGAGTCATGGTCACACGTCGCAGGGAAGATGAATCCAGCCGACCTCCCGACCCGCGGACAGACTGTTCGAAACCTGACACAGAGCCAGCTATGGTGGAGCGGGCCTGGTTTTCTGACGTCACCTGGTCAGCTACAGGAGACTGACGAGGGCCAGGTTCCAGAAGAGGTGAACACAGAACTCAAGTCCAGTCAGCAGGCCACCGTACAACTCACAGCAAACGACACAGCGCTCACTGAACCCTTGCTGGAGCTGGAAAAATACAGCAACCTGAGAAGAGTATTCAGAGTGACCGCCTGGATGAAGAGGTTTATAGCCAATGCTCGTACAAGAACAAAGACACAAGGAGGACTGACTGCTGATGAGCTCTTCGAGGCAGAAAAATACTGGATTAAAGTAACACAAGAACAGAGCTTCAATGAGGAGATCACTCGAAGATGGAAGTACCGACAAAGACTCACTACCAGCTTCTGGAACAGCTGGCGAAGGGACTACCTACTAGATCTGAAGTCCGCACACCGCTGTGACACACCGCCGCCCACCCCTCTGACAGTGGGTAACGTTGTGCTGATTGGAGAAGACAACACCCCCAGACAAACCTGGAAACTGGGGAGAATCGAGGAACTGTTTCCAGGCCGTGATGGTCTGGTCAGGTCGTGCATGGTGCGCACTACATCAGGGACTTTGTTGAGGAGACCTATCCAGTTACTGTATAGTCTGGAGATTTAGATGAACTTAGTAGTTCATCGGGGGGGAGAATCTTGTGACTTATTTGGTCACATGATTGAGTTGAATAGTAGTTCAATAATTAGTTCATGAAAACAAGTGAATTGTATTGTTTATTTGATTGATTATTCTATTGAATACATGATTAGAGATATGATTGATTACTATATGTGATACATGATTACAGAAATATTATTTGTGATGTTAAAAAGAATAGATCGAATGTTCAAATCGCACAGTTCATATTAGAAAAGCCTACTGTATTTCGTAATGTAAAACTCCAACTCCCAGCAGGCTTAGCGACAAGGAAACAGGAAGTTTATTCGGTTGACAGTCGAGACTCGTGCGAGAGCAGTGCGCTGAGATTAGCAAGAAAAACGTTACCATTAGCTTTGTCGAATGTATGTCTGCAACCATTTTCATATAAAGAAGCTTCGTTTTATAATCCGGTTTTTGTGGTCTTTGCTGTTCGAGAAGGGAATATAATTCCTACACAACACATGGGTCAAAATCCAAACACAAGAGGTGCAAGCATTTACCAAACATCAACTCAGTGGACAAGAACATTAAGTTCACAAGGGAAGATGTAAAGAACAACAGTTTGCCCTTCTTGGACTGTGACGTCCACATTGGGGAAGACAGGAGCCTCCACATTGGGGTTTACAGGAAACCTACACACACAGACCAATATCTACTTTTCAACTCACACCACCCTCTGGAACACAAACTGAGCATCATCAGAACTCTGCAACACAGAGCTGACTATGTGCCCAGCAGCACTCAGGCCCAACGAGAAGAACACAAACACCTGAGGGGAGCTTTAAAAACCTGCGGCTACCCCAGTTGGACCTTTGTGAAAACTGCAACACGTTCCAAAAAGACCAACCAGGTGAGCGACGAGGAGAAAAGGAACAGAAGGAATAACACAGTCATCCCGTATGTTTCTGGGGTCTCCGAGAAACACAGGAGAATTTTTAACAAACACCGCATCCCGGTATACTTCAAACCCAGTAACACACTCCAACAAAGACTGGTTCATCCCAAAGACCGTGTACCACACACCCGGAAAAGCAATCTGGTGTATGCTGTACAATGCAATGAGGATTGCACTGACCTATACATAGGAGAAACCAAACAACCACTACACAAACGGATGGCCCAACACAGAAGGCCAAACTCCTCAGGGCAAGACTCAGCAGTCTATCTACACCTAAAGGAGAAGACACACTCCTTCGAGGACAGCAGCGTACACATTTTAGACAGGGAATATAGATGGTTTGAAAGAGGGGTGAAGGAAGCCACCTATGCGAAACTGGAAAAACCATCCCTCAACCGAGGAGGAGGTCTGCGACATCACCTATCTCCCACTTACAATGCCGTCCTTTCATCTCTACCCAGGAGACTCAAGAAGCTTAGCCTCCAAGAACAGTCGGTCACTAATGGCTCCAATGACTCATGACCACTGAATGGAGCACTAACGAAGTCGAAACTAACACCCCAACCCCCGTCGCTGCTTAACATCGAATCACAAAGAGCCATGCACATCAATACCTCTGATAACGACGGGAGTTGCTAAACATCAGATCATAAAGAGCCATGCACATCAATACCTCTGATAACGATGGGCGTTGCTAAACATCGGGACATAAAGAGCCATGGACATCAACAGCTCTGATAACGACTCCAAAGAGAATAAATATCTGACTTTCATCACCAGCCAGTCAGACTAGCTTGGTCTAGTCAGAAAGGCACGAACTCATGAAGCCTCTTGGATGAGAGGCGAAACGTCTTCACGGATATATACCAAACAGCTTATTTTGCTGTTGCTATTGACTCTTGTTTTGAGCTTCTGGTACCCCAGGTGTTGACAATCAGGTGCCTGATATAAGATTTATTGCCAAGACGCATTGTTACAACAAAGAAATAATCTACCAAACACACATTTCCTTACTTTTTGTGCTAAATTTAGTTATACGTATACTCTTCTAATTACCCTACCAATGCCTACCCAACACCTGACTGGTGACTTAAGGAATTTGCCCAGTCTGCTTATTTCCTGACTCAGCCTTTCAAACATCTAGCGACCTCTAACATCTAGCGACCTGTAACATCTAGTGACCTCAAACATCTAATGACCTGTAACATCTAGTGACCTCTAATATCTAGTGATCTCTAACATCTAGTGACCTGTAACATCTAGTGACCTCAAACATCTAGTGACCTGTAACATCTAGTGACCTCTAATATCTAGTGACCTGTAACATCTAGTGACCTGTAACATCTAGTGACCTCAAACATCTAGCAACCTGTAACATCTCGTGACCTCTAACATTTAGTGACCTCTAACATCTAGTGACCTGTAACATCTAGCAACCTCAAACATCTAGTGACCTCTAACATCTAGCAGGTGGCCTGAGCCATTTATCCCGTAAGTCTGTATTCAGTTCAGCTGTGTTGAGTGCCCAGTGTGTTTCAGTGGCTATCTGTCTTGTTTGTCTGTCCAAATGTTAATATTAACAGTCACTGAGCCTAACCCATATCCTTTATCGGGCAAAAGTGAATATGTAGTAAGAGCAGATCCACACATCTGCTCTCACCTATTACTGGGTTTAGTCCAATAAGGACAAGTCAAGATTCTGTAAATCATAAAATGTAGATTCTATACCAGTTAATCTAAAGTAAGGATTTGTACATTTAGGTATAGTATCATGAAACATGCTACTATTATTAATTGTAGTGTCAGTTCTTTGCCAGGGAACGCTAACGGGGTGTTGGTTCATGTACTGAGGCTCTTTGTGGTTTCTGTGACATTTGGTTTGATCTGACTATTCATGTCATCTATTCTTTGTCTTGTCAGTATCATGTCATGGAGCATTAAATATATTCATATGTTCCATGTCCTCTGTTTTTCAATTTTACATTTATTCACACTACAGAGCCGAGATCAGTGACAGATATGATTAAGATAAAGCACCAGGATCAAATCTCTCCGAGCAAAAACAAAAGTAGGATACCCTGCCTGTTGTAACATTTGGCCTTTTCTGTTTAAATATACAGATTTGGAGCTGGTTTGTCTTCTGTCTGTTTGCCAAACTGTATTCAACATGTCATCAACAGCAATATTAAATATGTAATCTATCCGGTTTGCAGTTGACGAGGAAGGACATGGAAATGTGGTCTACCTCAATAGTTATCTTTATTTCGCCATTTAATTGTCAAAACTGCATTCCTAAAACTTTCAAAGCAAACCTTATGTACCAAGGTGCATGGCACAGGACAACCTTAGTGCTAAGAAGGATAGTCCATCGTTAAGTAAACGAACAACCAGACTTGGCTAATCTAAAAAGATGGTAACCGACTGGAGAAGGGAAGAAAAAGAAAAGGGAGGAAGCTCTCCCTCAAGGCAGTCATGACGGCCATTTGGGAAAGCAAGAAATTAATATCAATACAAACAGACACAAAAACAACTACCATTCAGTCTCTGCACTATCAACACAAGCCACTCTATTCAACACAAGCCAACCAAGTCGATGAAATGGAGAGGCGGATATCTGCCAAGACAACATAAAAGACGCCACCACGCAGGCCGAGACATTGGAAAATGTCTCAATGTGTGTGGTGGTGCATGGTCAATCAGCTGCTTCGTCTTCTGCACATTAAGGACAAGACTGTTGGTAGCGCACCATGATGTCAGGTGCTGAATCTCGTTCCTGTAGGCCCTCTCATCATTGTTGTTTTACTATACATATACACGTAGTACTTTTTAAGGAAAACTGCTCCGTGTTCAGTTAATTATGACTGTTGTTATTGTTATTACCAAGGATGTGCTGTGTCCATTAGTTGTGTTTGTTTGTTACAACAGTGATAACAATGAATATACAATGTGTCCAGTAGGCCTGCTCTCCCAATGCTGTGATCATAACATTAATACAGTTAATTATGAAACAGTTGTACACACACACACACACACACACACAGGCCCTCCCTATACCCGTGTATACGTGTTATGTTTCTGTAGATGAATTTAATCATAAACATTGGACTTATAAAAGCCACAAGTCCCGGCGGGTTGAGACTCACTGCAACCTCAGGCAGGCCAACAGCATCCCAACCTCAACACGCCACCCTGTCAGCATCCCAACTTCAACACGCCACCCTGTCAGCATCCCACCCTCAACACGCCACCCTGTCAGCATCCCACCCTCAACACGCCACCGTGTAGCTATGGAGCGAGGTAAGACTGACAAGCTTTTGTGTAGATGGACAGTGTGTGCTGTACACATGTAGAATGTGCTGCTCCATGACTGTATGTGCTAATACTCCTAACACACTGCTGGCTGTACTATATGGGTCATATTGATAATAATAATAATAATAATAATAATAATAATAATAATAATAGTAGTAGTAATAATAATTGGGATAACCACTGAGCTTCTTCTTTCATGTGTGCCCACTACTTTGCGGCGTATTCATCAGACAGTACCATAGTACTGTGTCTGTCTGCACGTCTGTCTGTCTGTCTGTCTGTCTAATTGTCTGTGTATCTACACATCTGTTTGTCTGCGTGTCTGTCTATCTGCCTGTCTGTCGATCTGTCTGACTGTCTGTCTATCTGCCTGTCTGTCTACCTACATGTCTGTCTGACTGTGTGTCTATCTGTCTGGCTGCACGTCTGTCTGTCTATCTACACGTCTGTCTGCATGTTTGTCTGTTTGTCTATATATCTGTCTGTCACCCTTTTTCTGTTTTGCTGTCTCCCTCTCTCTCGTGTTTATTTTTTCTCTCGCCACATGAGTGTGTGTCAAGTCAAGTCAGTTTTATTTGTGTAGCCCAATATCACAAGTTACATATTTGTCTCAGCGGGCTTTACAGCAACACAATATCCTATCCTTACACCCTCACATCGGATAAGGAACAACTCCCAAAAAAAAAAATAAAAAAAAAATGTCTATATGTATTTCTTTCTCTGCGTCTGTATCTCACCCCATCTTTGTGTGTCTGTCTCACTGTGTCCATCTGTCATTATCAGTGTGTCTGTGTGTGTCTGTGCTGTTGCTCGGTGTGTTTAGTGGGAGTTGTGCTCAGCCTCTTTCTAACAGCCAGCGCCTGTTCTCCATCGCTGTAAGCAGAGTGCAACATCTCCACCTGCTGGCCAAGAACGTCCTACTGCAGTTTGTAAGTCATACCCCGATATAAAACTGGAGAGAGATCCCAGTTTACCAACTACAGACCAATTTCATTATTGTCACAATTCTACAAAATACCAGAAAAACTAGTTGCTGTTAGACTAGACAAATTCAGTGAGCAGCACAACCTGCTGACCGACAGACAGTACGGGTGGTTTCCACCAAACAGATCTAGACTAGACAAATTCAGTGAGCAGCACAACCTGCTGACCGACAGACAGTACGGGTGGTTTCCACCAAACAGATCTAGACTAGACAAATTCAGTGAGCAGTGCAACCTGGTGACCGACAGACAGTACGGGTTTCCACCAAACAGACCCACATCGCTGGTGCTCATTGAATTAACTGAAGAAACAACTAATTGTATAGACCAAAACAAGTTTGCTGTGGGAGAATTTATAGACCTAAAAAAAAAAGCTTTTGACACTACTGACCACAACAGATTAATAGATAAATTGGAAAGGTGTGGTATCAGTGGGGTCGGGCAGCATTGGCTAAGAAGCTATACATACATATATATATATATATATATATATGTGTGTGTGTGTGTGTGTGTGTGTGTAACAGGCAGCAGTTTGTAATGACAGGCGAAAATAAATTGTAATGCATGATATTACCTATGGTGTACCCCAGGGGTCGGTTTTAGGTCCAAAACTGTTCATTATGTACTTAAATTATATATGCGAGATATCAAACATACTGATATTTGTTTTATTTGCTGATGTAATTAATATATTTTGTTCTGGTGAGAATTTAAGCAGCTTTTGGAGGTGACCACAACAGAAATGGAAAAACTGTTGATCACCTCATATTACTGGTAATGGTTTATCAGTATATTATACCCTGCTTATTAGTTATTACCCTGCTATTACCCTGCTTATTACATGTTAGAAACACACCATTATTCATTTTGAGTCACCATGCATTAATTTACCTACCAGGTCACATGATAACCCTCCACACATGTGTTTATTATCTTTTATTTTGATTTGATTTATCTACAAATGATGACCCTCCACACAAAATAACTTCACAACTAACTGACTAACAAATAACTGGCTGCCCAAATAACATCATGACTCAGTGAAGGACTAATTAGAAAAGCAAAAATAAACCAAATAAATGGACAAACAAATGTATCTGTAGACAGACAGACAGACAGACAGACGTACTAACAAAACAACTAACATAACATTGACTGTATTCTGTGTGTGTGTGTGTGTGTGTGTGTGTGTGTGTGTGTGTGTGTGTGTGTGTGTGTGTGTGTGTGTGTGTGTGTGTGTGTGTGTGTGTGTGTGTGTGTGTGTTATTAGGAGAGCTCTCTGCAGACAGATGAGCAGCGACAGCTGAACAAAATCTTCCTCCAGGACTCGTGTAACTCTGATTACATTATCAGCCCCATTGACAAGCATGAGACTCAGCACAGCTCTGTGAGAACACAATATAACTTATATTTCACATCCCTATTAATATATAACTATCAACACCACGGACACACACCACAACATACACTGCTCTGTAGGAATACACCAAGATATAAAATATATTATACACCCCTATCTTCTTCTATCGGCTGCTCCCGTTAGGGGGCGCCACAGTGGATCATCCATTTCCATCTCGTCCTGTCCTCTGCATCTTCCTCTGCCACACCAGCCACCTGCATGTCCTCCCTCACCACATCCATAAACCTCCTCTTTGGCCTTCCTCTTCTCCTCTTCCCTGGCAGCTCCATGTTCAGCATCCTTCTCCCAATACACCCAGCATCTCTCCTCCCCACATGTCCAAACCATCTCAGTCTTGTCTCTCTTGCTTTGTCTCCAAACCATCCAACCTGAGCTGTCCCTCTAATATACTCGTTCCTAATCCTGTCCTTCTTCATCACTCCCAGTGGAAATCTTATCATCTTCAACTCTGCCACCTCCAGCTCCACCTCCTGTCTTTTCATCAGTGCTACTGTCTCCAAACCATATAACATAGCTGGTCTCACTACCATCTTATAAACCTTCCATTTAACTCTTGCTGGTACCCTTCTGTCACACATCACTCTTGATACTCTTCTCCACCCACTCCACCCTGCCTGCACTCTCTTCTTCACCTCTCTTCTGCACTCCCCGTTACTTTGGACAGTTGACCCCAAGTATTTAAATTCAAATGCCTTTGTCACCTCCACTCCTTGCATTTTGACCATTCCACTGTCCTCCCTCTCATTCATGCATAGGTATTCTGTCTTGCTCCTACTGACTTTCATTCCTCTTCTCTCCAGTGCATACCTCCACCTCTCCAGGCTCTCCTCAACCTGCACCCTACTCTCACTACACATCACAATGTTATCTGCAAACATCATCGTCCACGGAGACTCCTGCCTGATCTTCTCCGTCAAGCTGTCCATCACCATTGCAAACAAGAAAGGGCTCAGAGCCGATCCTTGATGTAATCTCACCTCCACCTTGAACCCATCTGTCATTCCAACAGCACACCTCACCACTGTCACACTGGCATGAAACCATACTGCTGCTCTCTGATCATCACCTCTCCTCTTAACCTAGCTGCTATTGCTCTTTCCCATATCTTCATGCTGTGGCTGACCAACTTTATACCTCTGTAGTTGCTACAGTTCTGCACATCGCCCTTGTTCTTGAAAATCGGTACCAGTATGCTTCTTCTCCACTCCTCAGGCATCCTCTCACTTTCCAGGATTGTGTTAAACAATCTAGTTAAAAACCCCACTGCCATCTCTCCTAAACATCTCCATGCCTCCACAGGTATGTCATCAGGACCAACTGCCTTTCCACTCTTCATCCTCTTCATAGCTGCCCTCACTTCCTCCTTGCTAATCCACTATCCCTACATCATCCAACATTCTCTCTCTCTCATTTTCTTCATCCATCAGCCCCTCAAAGTACTCCTTCCACCTTCTCAACACACTCTCCTCGCTCGTCAGCACATTTCCATCTCTATCCTTGATCGCCCTAACTTGCTGCACATCCTCCCCAGCTCGGTCCCTCTGTCTAGCCAATCGGTACAAGTCCTTTTCTCCTTCCTTAGTGTCCAACCTCTCATACAACTCACCATACGCCTTTGCCACCTCTCTCTTCACTTTACACCAGATGACTAGGATGACTCCAGACCACCATCCTATGCTGTCTAGCTACGTTCTCCCCTGTCACCACCTTGCAGTCTCCAATCTCTTTCAGATTGCACCTCCTGCATAAGATATAGTCCACCTGTGTGTACTTTCCTCCACTCTCATACGTCACCCTGTGTTCCTCCCTCTTCTTGAAATATGTATTCACCTCAGCCAATTCCATCCTTTTCACAAAATCCAGCACACTGAAAAAATGTTATATCGAACTGACTTAATTTTATTATGTCAAGTGGTTGCACAAAAGAAATGCATCTCGATCCAGATGTATATTTTTCAAGTTGAATGTACTTATTATTTTTTCGTGGTTTCATATAAATTATATTTATAATATAGCTCAACTATTTTGGATGGAATGTATTCTAAAGTAACCGAGCATATTTCCTCCCGTTGCGGGATTCAACACGAGGTTTACGCCACCACAAGACGACGTCGCTAACCGCTCGACTAAAGGGGACCAACAACCCCCCAAAGCGGAGGCGCTTTGGAGGCTAAATACTGCAGCTAAACACCGCTCCTACAGCAGCAACGAGGGCATGGGGGAGCTTTCTAGCCGCATGCTCCCAGCTTCAGGAAGCGGCGCAACAAGCCATTAAATTGTCAGGTGACATTGGTAACGTTACACTTGTTTAGCTTTTATTCATTGTCCACAAACCAATAACAACGTCTAACAAGACAAACACTTCATCCACTACGCAGTAAACTGGAGAGCCAAGGGCACAGCACGCCATGTTGTAACGTTGCTGAGGTTCACGTTACTACAACGTACACAGCTAGCTAACCTTAATCTAGCAGCTGCAACGTTAGCTAGCGTTAATTTGCCAAAACACGCAGCTGATAGCAATAGCTAACAACTAATTTTTTCCCTCAAAATTGTTTTAAAGAGTAAAGACAACCCATGTTTAAGCACAAATATAAAACACCCATGCTAACACATCGCTTACTTACCGAGAGCGCAGTCTTGGACAAGCCGACCACCTTCAAGCAGCCACCAACCTGGAACCGGGGGAAAACCCGCCCTTAGAACGGAGCGCCGGCACGTGTCTGCACATGCGCAGACAGGACAGACAGTATGTGGAAATTAAACAGTGCATATTTTTTCTAATTGCTTTAACTGAGTGAAATTAACTTGTTTTAAGTGAAGTTGGTGCGTTTTGAAATGAATTTAAAAAGTAGGACTAACTAACACATGACCATCTATAAAATAAGACAGATTAAAACACGTAACATTTACTAGGGGTCAGAATCCGTTTTTTCAGTGCACCATCTGTCCGTCCTCCTTCTTCTCCTTGACACCATACCTGCCCATCACCTCCTCATCACCTCTGTTCCCTTCACCAACATGTCCATTGAAGTCGGCTCCGATCACCACGCTCTCCTCCTTGGGTACCCTCTCCACCACGTCGTCCAACTCACTCCAGAATTCTTCTTTCTCCTTCATCTCACACCCAACTTGCGGGGCATATGTGCTGATAACATTCAGCAACACACCTTCAATTTCCAGCTTCATACTCATCACTCTGTCTGACACTCTTCACCTCCAGCACGCTCTTGACATACTCTTCCTTCAGAATTACCCCTACCCCATTTCCCCTCCCATCCACACCAAGGTAGAAGAGTCTGAACCCTCCTCCGATGCTCCTGGCCTTACTCCCCTTCCACACACAGTATGCCTACCTTTCTTCTCTCCATCATATCAGCCAGCTCTCTCCCTCTACCAGTCATAGTGCCAACATTCAAAGTCCTGACTCTCACCTCCACGCTCCTGCCCTTCCTCCTCTTCTGCTGCCTCTGGACATGCCTTCCCCATCTCCTTCTCCTTCACCAAACAGTAGCATAGTTTCCACCGGCACCCTGCTCGCCAAAAGTACCGGTGGCGGTCGTTGGTAACCCGGGTCTCGACCGATCCTGTATGTAAATCTGGTTTATGATCCACATATTTGATTTGGCAAAGATTTTACGCCGGATGTCCTTCCTGACGCAACCCTCCCCATTTATCTGGGCTTGGGACCGGCACAAAGAATGCACTGGCTTGTGCATCCTCAGTGGCTGGGTTATATTATACATCCCTATAAATGTATTTCGTCATCATTAGTTCCAGTGACAAACAGGTGACCATATACAGCTCTATAAAACATATGTATAGCTACAATACACAACAATACAATCTGAAAATACCTCTGTATTTATATCTTCAGTCTGTCTCTTACCTTTTTACTTGCTCACATATAAATGTTTATAAGGGTGGGGGTACCTGCAGTCACTGTATTGTTTATAAGGGTGGGGACACCTGCAGTCACTGTATTGTTTATAAGGGTGGGGGTACCTGCAGTCACTGTATTGTTTATAGGGGTGGGGGTACCTGCAGTCACTGTATTGTTTATAAGAGTGTAGGTACCTGCAGTCACTGTATTGTTTATAAGGGTGGGGGGTACCTGCAGTCACTGTATTGTTTATAAGGGTGGGGGGTACCTGCAGTCACTGTATTGTTTATAAGGGTGGGGGGTACCTGCAGTCATTGTATTGTTTATAAGGGTGGGGGTACCTGCAGTCACTGTATTGTTTATAAGGGTGGGGTACCTGCAGTCACTGTATTGTTTATAAGGGTGGGGACACCTGCAGTCACTGTATTGTTTATAAGGGCAGGGATATCTGCAGTCACTGTATTGTTTATAAAGGTGGAGGTACCTGCAGTCACTGTATTGTTTATAAGGGTGGGGTACCTGCAGTCACTGTATTGTTTATAAGGGTGGGGACACCTGCAGTCACTGTATTGTTTATAAGGGTGGGGGTACCTGCAGTCACTGTATTGTTTATAAGGGTGGGGGTACCTGCAGTCACTGTATTGTTTATAAGAGTGTAGGTACCTGCAGTCACTGTATTGTTTATAAGGGTGGGGTACCTGCAGTCACTGTATTGTTTATAAGGGTGGGGGGTACCTGCAGTCATTGTATTGTTTATAAGGGTGGGGGTACCTGCAGTCACTGTATTGTTTATAAGGGTGGGGGTACCTGAAGAGGACACTTAGATGATGACGAAACGTGTGTGTCAGTAAACGGTGTGTCCAGATGACCTGATTCAACCTTCTGGGATGTTCTTACCTAGGTATTGAGGCTGCTGTCAATCTCCTATCGTCTGATCGGGTCTTGGGAGACTGCAAGTCGTGATCTGTCTGGTGCCCCAGCCCTCAGGAACCAAATCTACCCCAAAATCACGGAACTCAAAACTGGAATTGACCTTCTAATCAGGGTAATTCCCCGTCCCCCCAACCCCCCAAACTACACACAGTATGAAGTAACTGAGGTTGCACTATAAGCTAACTGAAGTTTTACTACTAGCTAACTGTAGTTGTATGTGTTGGGCTCCATGCTAGACCAGCCGTGCTCCTGGCTCAGTTACACACCAAGCTAAACAGGGTGTCTAGCTAGCTAATGTCTAGCTTGTTAACCAACTAAGCAGGCACTGGTCTTGCAGGCTAATCAGGGTCCCAGCGAGAGCTATAATGAAGATCTCCAGCAGGCCCTCTATGGGAACTACTACCAGGCTGGCAGCCTGGGAATGGACGAGTCACTGCGCCACACCTATGAACTGCTGGCCTGCTTCAAGAAAGACATGCATAAGGTAGGAGACATCATCCTCATCCTCATCATGCTCATCATCATAATATGACTGATACTGCTATAATCATTATTATTTTTATGTTTACAGGTGGAAACCTACCTGACAGTTGCTAAATGTCGACTTTTTCCGGAGGCCAACTGTACTCTGTAGTCCTGTTTCTGGCTGGGATGGACGTGACTCATTAAGCTTCTTAACAGTCACACTGATGGTGTTGCTAGAAGGATATGAAATATAATGACATGTGATGTGAAACACAGCGACATAGCTGCTGATAGAAGTGTATCGTCTGCCAATAAACTGTTATGCTGTGCTGCACTAACGACCACGACTCTGGTCTGACCCCTTCTGGACAACACCAGGACACCAGCACACAGCTCAACACACATTCACGTTAAACACACACTCATGTTAAACACACATTCACATTAAACAGACATTCTGACACACACATTCACCTTAAACACACATTCTGACACACACATTTACTTTAAACACATATGCTGTCACACATTCACGTTAAACACACATTCTGACACATTCATGCACACCACTGACACGTGCACATAGGTACGTTCACACACCTTATACATTCAAACACACACACACACACACACACACACACACATACATACAGGTACACACCCACACACATACAGGTACACACCCACAATATCTAGTATCACGCACACACTCCCCTCACCGAACAGATATTACAGATATCAGACCGCACACACACACACACACACACACACACACACACACACACACATACACACACACACACAGACACACACACACACACACACACACACACACACACACACACACACATATATATATATATATAGATATATAGTTTTGTTGGTTTTTTTCGGAAACCGTCAATGGTGTTGATGAAAGTGCTCCACAAATTAGGACCAGAATATCAATATAGACGTAGGAACATATGAAGATAGATGTAGAAACATATGAAGATAGATGTAGAAACATATATACATATATGTAGGAACATATGATGACAGTTGTAGGAACTTATTAAGATAGATGTAGGAAAATATGAAGATTTACTGTACGAACATATTAAAATAGATGTAGGATAATATGAAGATAGATTTAGGAACATATGAAGATAGATGTAGGAAAATATGAAGACAGATGTAGGAACATTTGAAAATGGATGTAGGAACATATGAAGATAGATTTAGGAACATATGAAGACAGATGTAGAAACATATTAAGATAGATGTAGGACCATATGAAGATAGACGTAGGAACACATGAAGATAGATGTAGAAACATATGAAGACAGATGTAGGAACATATGAAGGTAGATGCAGGAAAATATGAAGATAGACGTAGGAAAATATGAAGATAGACGTAGAAACATATGAAGAAAGATGTAGGAACATATGAAGACAGATGTAGGAACATATGAAGATAGATTTAGGAACATATGAAGACAGATGTAGGAACATATGGAGACAGACGTAGGAACACATGAAGACAGATGTAGAAACATATGAAGATAGATTTAGGAACATATGAAGACAGATGTAGGAACATATGAAGGTAGATGCAGGAAAATATGAAGATAGACGTAGGAACACATGAAGATAGATGTAGAAACATATGAAGACAGATGTAGGAACATATGAAGATAGATTTAGGAAACATGGAGACAGATGTAGGAACATATGAAGACAGATGTAGGAACATATGAAGACAGATGTAGGAACATATGAAGATAGATTTAGGAACATATGAAGACAGATTTAGGAACATATGAAGGTAGATGCAGGAAAATATGAAGATAGACATAGGAACATATGAAGACAGATGTAGGAACATATGAAGACAGATGTAGGAACATATGAAGACAGATTTAGGAACATATGAAGGTAGATGCAGGAAAATATGAAGATAGACATAGGAACATATGAAGACAGATGTAGGAACATATGAAGACAGATGTAGGAACATATGAAGACAGATGTAGAAACATATGAAGATAGATGTAGGAACATATGAAGGTAGATGTAGAAACATATGAAGACAGATGTAGGAACATATGACGATAGATGTAGGAACATATGAAGACAGATGTAGGAACATATGAAGATAGATGTAGGAACATATGAAGACAGATGTAGGAACATATGAAGAAAAATGTACGAAAACACTTTACTTCATAACACTACAAGCCTGTTTCGTGCGGCGCGCACTCATCAGCTGCCGAGTTGGCTGTACCACAAAGAAAAAACCCAGCGAATAAATGTTGTGTTGCCTCGCACCACATCCCTAGTTACGGTGCACAGCAACCAATGGGAGGATAGAAAATATTTGAAAAATAACATCAGGGACATTACAACCAATGGGGGGGGGTGCGGGGGGGGCTCGATTTGAATAAGTAAGGGCTTAAAGGGCCAGGGCACTGATGGAACAGCATACTGTTAAAACATAAAAAAATAAAACAACATCCAATGGCGTACTTTACGTACACCATCTAGTGAAGTGGGTCCGGAAAACAGCCAAAAGACCAGACAGGCAAAACATAGAAATACCACATCCAATAACAGTTATCACATGTACACCACCCAATGGAGGTGTACATATGATGGGAAGTCTAGTAGGGAGGTCTAGTGAGTCCATCTTCAATGAAGCTGCACCCCCATACCAAGATGCATTACAAAAGAGCAGCTCAAGTACAACCCACCCTTACACAGATTGCCAGCAAACCAACAAACGTAGCAGAAAACCAAACATCATCTGGTACAACCCATCCTGCAGTGATACTGTGGTACAACCCACCCTACAGTGACACTGTGGTACAACCACCCTACAGTGATACCGTAGTACAACCCACCCTACAGTAATACCATGGTACAACCACCCTACAGTGATACCGTGGTACAATCACCCTACAGTGATACCGTGGTACAACCCACCCTACAGTGATACCGTGGTACAATCACCCTACAGTGATACTGTGGTACAACCCACCCTACAGTGACACCATGGTACAACCACCCTACAGTGACACCATGGTACAACCACCCTACAGTGAAACCGTGGTACAACCCACCCTACAGTGATGCCGTGGTACAATCCACACAATAGTGAAAATGTTGTACAACCCACCCTACAGCGATAACATGGTACAACCACCCTACAGTGATACTGTGGTACAACCCACCCTACAGTGATACCGTGGTACAACCCACCCTACAGTGATACCGTGGTACAACCCACCCTACAGTGATACCGTTGCCACAAACATCGGTATGCAGTGTTTTGAACTTTTGGATAAGTGCTTTATCCCGGACCATCAACTGAGGAAGATATTCAACAGGAACAACATCAACATTAGTTACAGCGGAGCCCCGACCAAGTATTGAGTGCATAAATGACCATACTTTTCAGAAGGTCGAGACGTGTTCAGAGTTACTCATCACTCACAACTCATCACTGGGCAGATGGTTGCTACAGAGACGTGTTCAGAGTTACTCATCACTCATCACTGGGCAGATGGTTGCTACAGAGACGTGTTCAGAGTTATTCATCACTCATCACTGGACACATGGTTGCTACAGCGACGTGTTCAAGGTTACTCATCACTAATCACTGGGCAGATGGTTGCTACAGAGACGTGTTCAAGGTTACTCATCACTCATCAGTGGGCAGATGGTTGCTACAGAGACGTGTTCAGAGTTACTCATCACTCATCACTGGGCAGATGGTTGCTACAGAGACGTGTTCAGAGTCACTCATCACTCATCACTGGGCAGATGGTTGCTACAGAGACGTGTTCAGAGTCACTCATCACTCATCACTGGGCAGATGGTTGCTACAGAGACATGTTCAGGGTTACTCATCACTCATCACTGGGCAGATGGTTGCTACAGAGACGTGTTCAAGGTTACTCATCACTCATCACTGGGCAGATGGTTGCTACAGAGACGTGTTCAGAGTTACTCATCACTCATCACTGGGCAGATGGTTGCTACAGAGACGTGTTCAAGGTTACTCATCACTCATCACTGGGGAGATGGTTGCTACAGAGACGGGTTCAGACTAACAGCTCCATCAGAAAGGGAGCCATGCTCCATCTCTCCAGTCAGTGGTTGTAAATGTGTGTTGAAAATGCCTCACAGTGGAATTTAGTGAGGCTACAAACTTTAAGGGTAGGCTAATTATTGGTAAAATTATAAAAACACAACTTATTTCTTTTTTCATTTTTAAACCTGTGCTGTCAGCAGGCTTGCCATACAATACAGGGGAATTGTATGGCATAGCTCAACAAAACAACTTACTTCTGTTTTTATTGCTGACAGCATTGTATGTACCCATGCTACTTAGCTGTCACTGGCTAAAAGAAGTTATTGATAACAAAGAGCGTCCCCTGCAAGACAAGCTGATGATCGATATCATCAAACTAATATGGAATATTCATGAGCTAATTAAACGAATATCGAGTGGTATCAAATCACATTACTATGGGTCGGTGTGCTTCTGGCGCCCCTCGTCACCTTCAGGCTGCCGATGGAACTGCATGCAGCGTCAGTGGGCGCAGCACCGGGACAAACGGGCAGCAGAAGAGACAAGGCTAGGTAAGAAACAAGCGTCCTCTCTTTCTCTTTCTGCTTTAACTGCTAAGTCACCTCCGTGTGGGCTGACGCCCGGATGGAGAGTGTTTCAACACTTCTCTCCATTTTGTAAAATGGATGCTGGGTGGTATGTCGGTAATGTAACGGTTGATAGCTGATCTGCCGGCCGGGCGGTGCCGCTTGTTGCCGGGTTATCGGTCTGCGCCGCGCCCCGCTGCTTCTTCTCATGCAAAGTAACGGCGACATGTCACTGTATTCAGATGATAAACACTTCGATTATCAATAACCCCGCCATCTTTCCGATAAATACCCATCATCTTATCAATAACCACGCCATCTTACCAATAAGCACCCATCATCTTATCAATAACCTCGCCATCTTACCAATAAACACCCATCATCTTGTCAATAACCCCGCCATCTTCCAATAAACACCCATCATCTTATCAATAACCCCAGCATCTTTCCGATAAACGCCCATCATCTTATCAATAACCCCGCCAGCTTTCCGATAAACGCCCATCATCTTATCAATAACCCCACCATCTTTCCGATAAACGCCAATCATCTTATCAATAACCTCGCCAGCTTTCCGATAAACGCCCATCATCTTATCAATAACCCGGCCAGCTTTCCGATAAACGCCCATCATCTTATCAATAACTCCACCATCTTTCCAATAAACACCCATCATTTTATCAATAACCCCGCCATCTTTCCGATAAACATTCATCATCTTATCAATAACCCCGCCATCTTTCCGATAAACGCCCATCATCTTATCAATAACCCCGCCATCTTACCAATAAACACCCATCATCTTATCAATAACCCCGCCATCTTTCCGATAAACATCCATAATCTTATCAATAACCCCGCCATCTTACCTATAAACACCCATCATATTATCAATAACCCCGCCATCTTACCAATAAACACCCATCATCTTATCAATAACCCCGCCATCTTTCCGATAAACATCCATAATCTTATCAATAACCCCGCCATCTTACCTATAAACACCCATCATCTTATCAATAACCCCGCCATCTTTCCGATAAACATCTATCATCTTATCAATAACCCCGCCATCTTACCTATAAACATCCATCTTCTTATCAATAACCCCGCCATCTTACCTATAAACATCCATCATCTTATCAATAACCCCGCCATCTTACCATACCCCCTATCAATAACGCAGTCATTATTGTGTAGATGTTGGACGCGATAGATAGATAGATACAGACAGATAGATAGACAGACAGATATAGATAGATAGATAGACAGACAGACAGATATAGATAGATAGACAGACAGACAGACAGATATAGATAGATAGATAGATAGATAGATAGATAGATAGATAGATAGATAGATAGATAGATAGATAGATAGATAGATAGATAGATAGATAGAGATAGATAGATAGATAGATAGATAGATAGATAGACAGACAGACAGACAGACAGACAGACAGACAGACAGACAGACAGACAGACAGACAGACAGACAGACAGATATAGATAGATAGATAGATAGATAGATAGATAGATAGATAGATAGATAGATAGATAGATAGATAGATAGATAGATAGATAGATAGATAGATAGATAGATAGATAGATAGATAGATAGATAGATAGATAGATAGATAGATAGATAGATAGATAGATAGATAGATAGATAGATAGATAGATAGATAGATAGATAGATAGATAGATAGATAGATAGATTCCAGATTGTGATACTCTACCGGCCTCCTGGCTGTTACTCGCTATTTCTTGAAGTATTTGGAGAATTTGTCTCAGGCCTTGTTACTCACTCTGATGAGATTCTAATTCCTGGTGATTTCAATATTCATCTGAATGAGGCTGCTGATCCTCTAAGTAAAGCCTTTCTGGCACTAGTTGATACTTTTGGGTTCACTCAGTTTGTTCAAGAGTCGACTCATTGCAGTGGTAACACCCTTGATTTGGTTTTATCTAAAGGAATAGCTGTTTCTGATCTGAATGTCTTGCCAACCACATCTGCTGTGTCTGATCATTTTCTCATCAAATTTAAAGCATTATTGGCCTGTCCAGTTAATGTCAGCACAGACGTAATTGCCACTCGCCAAATTGGTCCCTCCACTGTAGCTGCATTTGGCCAGCAGCTGCCTGAAGTCTTGGCTCCTTTCACTGTGGTAACTGACTGTTGAAAATGTCACTAGTGACTTATATGTGGCCCTCTCTAGTCTCCTCGATTCGGTTGCACCTCTCACTACCAGAGCTAGGTGACTAAAGAGGCCTACACCCTGGTTTAATGATGAGACACGTGCTCTTAAGCAGACCTGCAGGAGACTGGAACGTAAATGGCGAAAATCAAAATTGGAAGTTTTTTACCTATCGTGGCATGAGTGTTTATTGAAATACAAGCGTGCTTTATCTGCTGCACAAACATCGTATCCCTCTCACTTAATACATATTAATAAACATAACCCCAGATTTCTCTTTGACACTGTACCTAAACTTACTAAAAAGCAGCCGTCTATTAGCTTCTCACCATTCACAGCCCATGAATTTCTAGATTTTTTCTGCAATAAGGTTGATGAGATCATAAACAAAATTTGTTCTTCAACTCCATCTACTCCTGCAGATCCTGTCTTACCAAATTCATATCTATACAATGTGTCACCGACAGTCCCAGTTATTACAGATTTTGAGACTCTCTCTCTTGGTACTTTGACTAAGTTGGTGTCAGCTTCTAAACCAACTGCTTGCCTACTTGACCTCCTACCAGCAAAACTTTTTAAAGACCCCTGGCCTTTTCTGGGACCTACAATGTTAGACATTGTTAATTTTATCACTTACTACTGTCATTGTTCCCAGCAGTTTTAAGACAGCTGTGGTTAAACCTCTACTTAAAAAACTGCACCTCGATCCAGGGTCTCTTAATAACTATCGACCAGTCCGTAATCTTCCATTCTTTTCTTAAGTACTAGAGACAGTTGTGTATCAACAACTTTCGACCCATACAAAAGAAAACCATCTATATGAACCTTTTCAATTGGCTTTCAGGCCCGGTCACTCCACTAAAACTGCTCTGACCAGAGTGGTGAACGATCTTCTACTAGCTATGGACTCTTGATTCCACTTCTGTGCTTCTACTACGGGACCTCAGTGCAGTCTTTGACACCACTGATCACTGTATACTATTAGATAAATTAAATGGTAATTTTGGTGTCTCTGGCTTAGCTCTCTCTTGGCTTAAGTCCTACTTATCTGGAAGAACACATTGTGTCTGCTGTAGTAATATTACATCAAAATTCTCTGACGTTAAGTATGTGTACCTCAGGGCTCAGTTCTTGGCCCTCTACTTTTCTCTCTTTACATTACACCTCTTGGCCAAATTATACACAGTTATGGAATAAATTGCCATTGCTATGCTGATGATACTCAACTGTATGTGCCTATAAGTGCTGATGATCATACTGAAATGACTAACTTAGAGGCCTGCTTGGCTACTGTGAAAAACTGGATGTCACTTAACTTTCTGCTTTTAAATTCAGATAAAACTGAGGTGCTGGTCATTGGCCCTGCTAAACACAGACACCAGTTTGATCAAGTAACGATAACAATCGACAACTCTGTAGTTTCACAAAGTGTGGAAGCCAAAAATCTTGGTGTCACATTTGATCCCAGCCTTTCCTTTGATAAGCACATTAAATGTAACATAGCTAAAATTCTGTCTTTTCTCTCCATGACGGACGCAGGGACTCTAATACATGCATTTGTTTCATCCAGACTTGATTACTGTAATGTTGTGTTTTCATTCTAGTACTAAAAGTCTTCAGATGGTTCAGAATGCTGCTGCTAGAATATTAACTAAATCTAGGAAATGTGACCACATTACACCAATTCTTGCCTCCCTTCATTGGCTTCCTATCCATGTTAGATTCGAATACAAGGTGCTTCTGCTGACTTATAAAATCCTAAATGGGCTTGCCCGATCTTACCTGTCTGATCTCCTTAAACCATACATTCCATCTTCAGCTCTTCATTCTCAAACTACAGGGCTCCTGTGTGTACCCAAAGTTAAAAAGAAGTCAGCTGGTGGCAGCAGGGCCTTTTCCTATCGGGCCCAGTTCTTGTGGAATAACCTGCTTGCTGCCATCAGACAATCAGAGTCTTTTGAGTCCTTTAAATCCAAACTTCAAACTCATCTTTTTGCCTTAGCCTACAATTAGTTGCCTTTAAGTTGAGTGCTTCACAACCTGTACTGGATGGCGGGTCGGTTTCTGTCTCAATGAATTTACCAATCACTGTTCTGCTGACGAGATTGTAAAGTATAGATTACAGAGTATAGATTATGACTAGTTGATGACTTAATTGATTATGACTATTGACTACTGCAAAATGTTCTCTTCTCTCACGTCTTTTCTCTCTTTCTGAATGATGTCTTTCTCTTTTTCTGTGTGTGAATGGTGTCATGTGAGTCTCCCTTGTGTGCCCGTGCAGTCGGTTCTCCTCCCACGTCTCCGTGGTGAAGGTGATTGCCACTTGGACGCTGCCTGCCATTCCATTTTATTTTTATATATCTCATGAATCCAGATAATTTTTTTTTTACATGATGATGCTGGTCACGTGGCTTGGGTCCTGGACTGTTCCGATGGCATCTGGACACTGCTTGGCATCCTGCACATCATATTCTTCACTAATTTTATAAGTCCATTATAATTCTGTTATCCTCTTTCAATGTTGTATTGCGTAAATTGCGTAAACACGTTGCACGTTGTCCATCTTGGGAGAGAGATCTTCCTCTGTTGCTCTCCCTGAGGTTTCTTCCAATTGTTTCTCCCTGTTAAAGGGATTTTTTAGGGAGTTGTTCCTTATCCAATGAGAGGATCTAAGGACAGGATCTTGTGTTGCTGTTAAGCCCACTGAGGCAAATTTTTAATTTGTGATATTGGGCTATATAAATAAAATTGATTTGATTTTGATTTGATTTGATTTGTAGTCTCACAAAGCAGTCACTGTCTATTTAGCTGTTCAGAACCTCCAGATTATGAATATTTCTCTCGTTAACTACCCGTGTGTCAATCATAAGAGTGTCTACACATTTCTGGATGACACCTGTGCATTTGTTTGTGTCAGTATGCTGAGAAACAAACTTCTCATAACTAACCCGGAGCAACAAAGACTAAGAACATGTTGTTGCAACAGTATGAGCAGTAACAAGTTAGCAATCACAGTATGAGCAATAACAGTACGAGCAATAACAGCATCAGCAATCACAGTATGAGCAATAACAGTATGAGCAATAACAAGTACGAGCAATAACAAGTATGAGTAATATCAGTACAAGGAATAACAGAACGAGTAATAACAGTACGATCAAAAACAGTACGAGTAATAACAGTTCGAGCAATAACAGTATCAGCAATAACAGTATGCGCAATAAGTATTTGTGACCAACAGTTAAAGCTGCAGTACGCAACACTGAACATTCCAATGCAAATCCTTCCGCCTCTCTCTCTCTCTCTCTCTCTCTCTCTCTCTCTCTCTCTCTCTCTCTCTCTCTCTCTCTCTCTCTCTCTCTCTCTCTCTCTCTCTCTCTCTCTCTCTCTCTCTCTCTCTCTCTCTCTCTCGCTCTCTCTCTCTCACTCTCTCTCTGTTGCAAGCCCCTCCCACCAAATGACCTCTGCATCGGTCTCCGGCCCCTCACACTCGTGTAAACCCAGGAAATTTATTATAAAACTTGTATCATAGTTGATAATCTGTCCATCTAAACAATTATTTTTTTCAGTGAATCTCTTAGTTACACTAATATTGTTCATGTGGAGCAGCCATTTTGTTTTGAGTTGGTCTTCTCGATTTTTAGGGTTAGGGTTATGACCACAGACAACTGGCAAGGCAAGGTGGATGGGAATTGATCGCATACACGTGCATCTGTATTTTTAGGACAGCCAATAGGAACGCCCTCTCTCTGAAATGACCAGTGATTGGCTAAAATCTTCCATCCTGGGCTAGGTTTTCTAAAGCCTGAATACAGAGCCAAGAGGAGGTGCAGACGTCTGGTTTTCACTAAGACCAAATAAATTACAATATGCTGAAAGGTTATTTTGGAAATGTTGCCCAATGACACCAAAAAAAAAAACTGATCATCACAGCTTTAATCATTGGTTTGAGAAAGTCTATGAAGTTCTCATCACCACCTCACTTTGAGACCGCTGAGCCAATATGTGAAGATTACTTTAATGAACATCTGTTTTTCTGGCTACACCATTTCAGAATGGACCACTCTGAAATGTCAGATTACATCGGTGGGCTGTGGTTGGTCGCTTTGAATTTGGCTGAACGTCTTTTGTGCCACCTCTTTCAGATTCAGACATCTTTATTTATCCCAGAAGGGCAATTCAATTCTTTCTCCATGCTGCAAGCATGGTTCATGTTGTAAGATATCCCATCATCCTTTATGCAACAATTTCACATGACCAATGCAAAATCACTGAAGGCAAAACAGTTGCATTGAAAATTGTGTTTGGTGGGGCTCCATCATGACTTCATCATTAGTGTACATTTCTCCATAAGAAGTTTACAAAAGTCTGTATGGAGAAGTCAACTCCATAGCATTACTTTCTCCATAATGACTTTAGACAACATTGCAATATCAACGCAGCAATGCTACTTATGTATTATTTGAGACAAACAAATTAAACCCAAACCACACTCTTGACATACTCTTCCTTCAGAATTACCCCTACCCAATTTCTCCTCCCATCCACACCATGGTAGAAGAGTTTGAACCCACCTCCAATGCTCCTGGCCTTATTCCCCTTCCACACACAGTATACCTACCTTTCTTCTCTCCATCATATCAGCCACTCTCTCCCTCTACCAGTCATAGTGCCAATATTCAAAGTCCTGACTCTCACCTCCACACTCCTACCCTTCCTCTCCTCTCGCTGCCTCTGGACATGCCTTCCCCGTCTCCTTCTCCTTCGCCCAACAGTAGCATAGTTTCCGCTGGCACCCTGCTGGCCAACAGTACCGTTGGTGGTCGTCGGTAACCTGGGCCTGGACCGATCTTATTTACTTATACAGTAATTCTTTCAATTCATATACCTATAAAATTATATCAGCATAGTTACCATCCACCATCTTTTCTGTTTTATGATGTGCTATGTAACATTTGTTTGTCAATTCCATCATCTGTTTCTATAGACTGCCAGTGTCATGTGATTGTACCATCCTGCTCTCATCCACAATCATGGTTTCCGTCTGCTGTTCACCGAATTCCATGTGAATGAATCCGCAATGAATATTTTGCTTCCTGAACACTTTTGGTTGTATTTAATGGATTTTGAGCTGCTGATGACGAAAATCACCTTAACAAAGTTCCTATCACATACCGTTTTGTAAATATGACCTATTTTTGTGATTCCCCATCATATCTTAAGTCTATTAGTATATTGTCCAGAAAGAAAGCTGGTTTGGTCAGTCCAAGCATGCCTGGGCAGCACTCAGTGTAGGTGCTGTGCAGATGTTGTCTTAGGCAGCCTGGCCATGCTGAGTCAGGTTAGATGCTGGCAGACAGGCTACATCATCTGCGTTTATACCTTATACTGTGTTTGCTGTGTTTGTCTGTGTCTGTCTTGCGCTGTTTGGCAAAGCTGCAGCCCTTATGTCATTTTTAACCCATGCCTGCACATTGTTTTAATGACAATACATTGAACTGTATTGAACTGAATAAAAGCTGCTCACATGTACACATGCTGTTGGGATGCATGTTGATGATGCACAAGTTCTTTAGGCAGCAGAATAGTGAGTATACTTAACAACAGGATTGATTGTCTTCAGGAAGGGTTAATACAGCAGAAATGTCTCGTCAGTGCTGCAGCGGCTGCATTACATCCTGTTACATCTGTGGAGAGGACACGCTTAAGACTCAAAGACACACCATGACTGCACTGATTAAGAAAGCCTGTGAGCTCTACTTCAGATGTAACATTGGCGACCAAGAGAAACCCTGGGCTCCTCACATTTGTTGTGCAACATGTGCAGACAACCTGAGAGCTTGGCTCAGAGGTACTCAGAAGTTAACTCCATTTGCAGTCCCAATGATACGGCAAGAACAGAAGGATCACGTCACGGACTATTACTTCTGTCTGACCAAAGTATCTGGCTTCTCTACTAAAAATAAGAAATCTACTGAATACCCCAACCTGCCCTCAGCCATGACACCAGTGCCACATGATGACAGTTTGCCAGTACCGAAGCCACCAGAGACATGGAGCCTAGATGAGGCAGATGACGATGCCACAACGCATGAACCAGATGCGGAAAACAACACTGACCAGATGGTGAACCCTTATGCCTGGTTATCCTCATCTGATAACACAGCCAGGATTAAATGACCTGGTTAGGGACTTAGATTTGTCAGAAGCTAAAGCAGAACAATTTGGTTCAAGCTGGCAAGGGTGGGGTTTGCTGTCACCAGGTACAAAAATGTCTATCTTTTAGAACCATCAAGAACATTTGACAAACTTCTTTATGCAGGTTGACAACCTGTTTCTGCACTGACATTGCTGGATTGCTCATGGCTTTGGGTTGTGTGCATGACCCATAATGATGGCATCTTTTTATAGCTTCATCAAAGTTCAGCCTGAAAGCTGTCCTGTTACACAATGGCAATGTCCACCCTTCAGTACCCACTGGCTATGCAGTACACATGAAAGAAACCTACAACAACATGGAAGTGTTGTTGAAACACATACAGTACAACAACTACCACTGGAACATCTCAATACACACTCTCCCTGCAGTTTTTGCCAATCATATTTTAGTGCATTTTGACGTGCAAACGCAAAGATTCCATTTACTACTAATTCACATGACTTGAATAGGCAGTGTAATGATAAAAGCACTTTTGAGAATGGTATCTCCACTTCACCACAAATATCAACTGTCCTGTATTTATCTCTGACCAAGTCCAATGATTTGTAACACAGAGTGTGTATTTTCGGAGCATTGGGCCGTTGGAGCAGTGGGCTTTTGTTGTCGGGGTAACGGGCTGTCAGCCAAATGGGCTTTCAGTCCAATGAGAGATTTTATTGGGGTTCTGGAAAAATGGGCCGTCGGCTATGGTGTGGCACCTTATAAAGAGCAACGGCTCTGTGCTTCTCAATGGGAACCGGCTCCCTCAGGCATGACACGCAGGATCCACCAGGGTCCTGTTGCTGCAGACCTCATCACATATCAAGTGGGTGATTCTGAAGTTTTGGATCCACAGGACCTCTGTAAAATTATCGTAGACAATGACCTCCCATAGATCCCTGACACGTGGCCACTGCCAGGTATCAGGGGTTTGTGCATCACATGCCCTCACCCCCTTCATTAAACACCACCACAGATACTGAGGTGCATGCAGTCCACCTCACTGTGCAACACTTATCACGTCTTGAAGACTATCATGAGAGGCGAAAAACCATCTTTAGTTGTAGAACATCACTCAGTGGAAACACACACCATCACAATTGTGCTTTGTTGACTTTTTAAAAAATATTTCTTGTATGCTGTCCAACACTGCAGTGGAAACTCGCCACAAGCTTTCATGGCTGATGCTCGCACTCTAACAAGCTCCTGTTTTCCGCAGGAGAGAAGATGGAAATAAACTCCTCCATGCTGGATGGCTCTGCTGAGGAACACAAAGAGACACCAGAGCCAGAACATGGACCAGTGGAAGGTCAGCTGCTAATACATCAGTTTCATGATCATCCTGTCAAACTTGCCATGTATCAGTAAGCCACTAGAAACGTGTCAGTAATATGTTCCCCACAGCGATAAATAAATTCACCTTTATAGTAAACCTTTATAATAAACCTTAATAATACTACATAATAGCTCTTAAGGTGTTAATACTAGTTAACAGTATTGCAGATATTAATAATAATTAATTTTACTGAAAATATAAATATTAGTACATAATGCTGAAGGCATTACAGAGTAAGTGAACACTCCATCTGTGTCTCCTGGTATTTGAAAATGTATATAAAGGGGTGTAGATGTAGAGGACAGTGATGGAGGTGTCCATGTATCTACTACTACTACTACTACTACTACTACTACTACTACTACTACTTTTGGCTGCTCCCGTTAGGGGTCACCCCTTGGATCATCCGTTTCCATCTCTTCCTGTCCTCTGCATCTTCCTCTGTTATACCAGCCACCTGCATGCCCTCCCTCACCACATCCATAAACCTCCTCTTTGGCCTTCCTCTTCTCCTCTTCCCTGGCAGCTCCATATTCAGCACCCTTCTCCCAATATAACCAGCATCTCTCCTCCACACATGTCCAAACCATCTCAGTCTTGTCTCTCTTGCTTTGTCTCCAAACCGTCCAACCTGAGCTGTCCCTCTAATATACTCGTTCCTAATCCTGTCTTCTTCATCACTGCCAATGAAAATCTTATCATCTTCATCTCTGCCACCTCCAGCTCCACCTCTTGTCTTTTCACCAATGCCACTGTCTCCAACCCATACAACATAGCTGGTCTCACAACCATCTTGTAAACCTTCCCTTTAACTCTTGCTGGTACCCTTCTGTCACAAATTACTCCTGACACTCTTCTCCACCCACTCCACCCTGCCTAGTCTCTCTTCTTCACCTCTCTTCTGCACTCCCCATTACTTTGAACAGTTGACCCCAAATATTTAAACTTATACACCTTCATCACCTCTACTCCTTGCATCCTCACCATTCCACTGTCCTCCCTCTCATTCATACATATGTATTCCGTCTTGCTCCTACTGACTTTCATGCCATGGAGGTGTCCATGGCACTTTATCCAAAGGAGTTGAACCAAGTGCAACTGGACTTGGTATATATCCGTGAAGACGTTTCGCCTCTCATCCAAGAGGCTTCCTCAGTTCGTGCCTTTCTGACTAGACCAAGCTAGTCTGACTGGCTGGTGATGGGACTCAGATATTTATCCTCTAGGAGTCGTTGTCAGAGCTATTGATAAGCGTGGCTCTTTGTGTCCCGATGTTTAACAACGCCCGTCACTAACAGAGCCATAAATATGCGTGGCTCTTTTGTGTATCGATGTTATGGCCACGCCCGTCGTTATCGGAGCTATTGATTTGCATTTGTTTAGCAGCGACGGTCGTTGGGGGTGTTAGTTTTGACGTCATTATTCAGTGGTCATGAGAGCCGTTGCAGCCATTAGTGAGCGACTGTTGTTCTTGGAGGCTAGGCTTCTTGAGTCTCCTGGGTAGAGATGAAAGGACAGCATTGTAAGTGGGAGATAGGTGGTGTCGCAGACCCACTCCTCTGTTTAGGAGTGGTTTTCCCAGTTTCACATACGTAGGTGGCTTCCTTCATCCCTCTTTCAAACCATCTATCTTCTCTGTCCAAAATGTGTACGTTGCTGTCCTCGAAGGAGTGTGTCTTCTCCTTTAGGTGTAGATAGACTGCTGTGTCTTGTCCTGAGGAGTTTGGCCTTCTGTGTTGGGCCATCCGTTTGTGTAGTGGTTGTTTGGTTTCTCCTATGTATAGGTCAGTGCAATCCTCATGGCATTGTACAGCATACACCAGATTGCTTTTCTGGGTGTGTGGTACACGGTCTTTGGGATGAACCAGTCTTTGTCGGAGTGTGTTGCTGGGTTTGAAGTATACCGGGATGCGGTGTTTGTTGAAAATTCTCCTGAGCTTCTCGGAGACCCCAGAAACATACGGGATGACTGTATTATTCCTTCTGTTCCTTTTCTCCTCATTGCTCACCTGGTTGGTCTTTTTGGAACGTGTTGCAGTTTTCACAAAGGTTCAGTTTGTGTTCCAGCGGGTGGTGTGAGTCGAAAAGTAGATATTGGTCTGTGTGTGTAGGTTTCCTGTAAACCCCAATGTGGAGGCTCCTGTCTTCCCCACAGGAAACCTACACACACGGACCAATATCTACTTTTCGACTCACACCACCCTCTGGAACACAAACTGAGCGTCATCAGAACTCTGCAACACAGAGCTGACTATGTGCCCGGCAGCACTCAGGCCCAACGAGAAGAGCACAAACGCCTGAGGGGAGCTCTAAAAACCTGCAGCTATCCCAGTTGGACCTTTGTGAAAACGGCAACACGTTCCAAAAAGACCAACCGGGTGAGTGACGAGGAGAAAAGGAACAGAAGGAATAACACAGTCATCCCATATGTTTCTGGGGTCTCCGAGAAACTCAGGAGAATTTTCAACAAACACCGCATCCCGGTGTACTTCAAACCCAGCAACACACTCCGACAAAGACTGGTTCATCCCAAAGACCGTGTACCACACACCCGGAAAAGCAATCGGGTGTATGCTGTACAATGCCATGAGGATCGCACTGACCTATACATAGGAGAAACCAAACAACCACTACACAAACGGATGGCCCAACACAGAAGGCCAAACTCCTCAGGACAAGACTCAGCAGTCTATCTACACCTAAAGGAGAAGACACACTCCTTCGAGGACAGCAACGTACACATTTTGGACAGAGAAGATAGATGGTTTGAAAGAGGGGTGAAGGAAGCCACCTATGTGAAACTGGAAAAACCATCCCTCAACAGAGGAGGAGGTCTGCGACACCACCTATCTCCCACTTACAATGCCGTCCTTTCATCTCTACCCAGGAGACTCAAGAAGCCTAGCCTTCAAGAACAACAGTCGCTCACTAACGGCTGCAACGACTCATGACCACTGAACAATGAAGTCGAAACTAACACCCCCAACCACCGTCGCTGCTAAACCAATGCAAATCATAGGCCCGATGGCGACGGGTGCGGCTGGACATCGAAGCACAGGAGAGCCACGCAAATCAATAGCTCCGATAACGACGGGCGCGGCCATAACATCAGTACACAAAAGAGCCACGCATATCTATGGCTCTGTTAGCAACGGGGGTTGTTAAACATCGAAACACAAAGAGCCATGGACATCTATAGCTCTGATAATGACTCCTAGAGGATAAATATCTGAGTCTCATCACCAGCCAGTCAGACTAGCTTGGTCTAGTCAGAAAGGCACGAACTGAGGAAGCCTCTTGGATGAGAGGCGAAACGTCTTCACGGATATATATCAAGTCCAGTTGCACTTGGTTCAACTCCTTTGGATAACCATGACCTGGATGAATGAGAACATTCACAGACACGTCCATGGCACTTATTGCCTCCAGACACTTGACATTTAGTGGATGTTCTGGTCTGGACTCAAAGATAGAGAGTTATTCTAACAGTCAGTAAAGTAACCTGGCAGCCAGTCACCAAGTCAACCTGTTACGGCTGGTTGTCATTGCACTATAATGTACTAACTTATCCTCTCTCCTCTTCTGTCCATTCAACTTCTGACTCCTTTCTTTTTCATCTAGCTAAGACAAAAGGAGGAACAGTAAAGCAGACATCAGAGCCAAGTGCCAAGGTGAAATAAGCAATTTTTTACTTTATTCCATTATTCTCATCATTACACCCAAATACGTATCATCATCATCATCATTATTGTTGTTGTTGTTGTTATTATTATTATTATCATTATATCAATCATTATTATTATTATCATTAGTATTATTATATATATATATCATTATTATTATTATTGTTATTACTATAATTAGTATTATTATCATCATCATCATTATTATTATTGTCATTATTATCATTATATCATTGTTATTATTATTAGTAGTAGTATTATTATCATTGTTCTTATCATTATCATTATTATCATTATTATCATTACCATTACTATCATATCATTATTATTATTATTTATTTTTATTTATTTTTTTTGCCATAATACAACATAA